>NC_092206.1:22039888-22090281 GCF_043381705.1 Parasteatoda tepidariorum
TATATATATATATGTATATATATATATATATATACAGAGAGAGAGATCTTCAAAAGCGCGTTATTCATTTTAGTATCTATCAGTAACTGTACAGTGAAGTGGGGTCCATTATAGACTCATGGAGGAATTATTGGTATAAGGAATTATGATATAAAGAACTATGTATCCATTTCCTATTTATGTTTCCTTAACCTATTAAAAGCTGCACTATATTTGAAAAAACGAACTAAAAGGGATCCATTAAGGAAAGAGAGCACCACCAATTCTTTTTCGCTGATTATGACTTTATCAGGTCCCTTCGTTTTCGTCACTTCCCTTCGGTCTGTTTTATGTGTCGATAAATACCCAGTAGTATTTTTTAGACTAGATTATGTGATCGGATCAAATTCGTTCACGGATTAAATTGGTTAATAAACTAATTATTTAATTAATAAAACTATTAAAATAATTATAATTATTTATTCGTAATAAATTGAGAAATTAGTAATTCCGTTTCCTAATATTTGTTAGTGGCTATAATTTTTATTATTCTGGAAAATATTAATGTAAGCAATAAATGAGGAAAAAAAAATTTTTTGATTATTTCGAAAAGTAGCTGATCTTTTCAGATCTAAATCAAGCGAACATAATGTTCAGTTTTAATTAAAAAATAGCTTACCTTTGCAACTTTCTTAGCAACCGATGGAAGTTTCCATTTTATAATCATTCCCACTATCACTGGAGAGGTAACACTTACAAGAGATAGTGCCATTTCCTTATATGGAATCACGACCTCTTCTGATTCAAAACTTCGTCCATAGAGAAGAAGATTCCCAGGCATCAATCCCATGGCAATTACAGTTGAAGCAGTAGTCATGGCAATGCTGTGAAATATTATAAAAATTACTTCATGCAAATGCTACGTATGTGTTTCAAATCGTCTTTCTTTGAAGAATAAACATAACACCAACAGGTGAATTCTGAAAAAAATCACAATTGGGTACTTGCTCTTCAAGACGAAGAAGAAGGCCTCCCATACCGGCACATGTGACATATGCCGTCAGTGACAGCTAATCTTTATCTGCAAAATGGCGTATTTAAGTTGAGCCAAGTTGCTCGACATAAGTTAGAATGTTAATTAAATACAGAATGTTAATTAAATGCACATCGAATTAGTTAAAATATAATTCTTTCTCGTCTACTTCTTTTACTTAACTTAGATTTATTATTTGTTTCTGCATTTTATTGTAACCGTATTATATTTTTGCTTTGTGTACCTGGCAACTTCAATGCATAATTAGTTTGTTTATGTTCGACATGGCTTCGTGTCTGTCTTTGTGTTAAGTCTCTGTGTAAATGCATAGTGAAAGAATTGAAATGTTTGAGAAAGAATCTTTGTGAAAGAATTTAGAATCCGTCACTTAAGAGAATTGACAGTTAACGGGCTTACTCGAAATTGAATGGAAAGAACAGTTGCTAACGTAAACAAATGCCACGTTTCAACAACCAATCAGGATAGAGATACCCAAATTACGTTACTTGCATGTATCCCATTGAAGCAGCTCTCAAAGCAATACTGTTGAATGCATGCATTTTCATGATAATTTTACATTAAAATCTTCAAGCGCGTGCACTAAGCTGAATCTTAACTAAATGCATGCACTATGTACTTTCTGTGGAGAAAGAATACGGTGGAAACTGGTTAACTCTGTGAAAACTCGTATTTGAAGTATTAGTAATACCAATACTGAGGAATATTATAAGAATCAGTTCTTGAAATATTAAAAATTCAAACTTAAAATCTACTTTCTATAAAGAATAAAGATAACGCTAACTAGTATAATCTGTTAAGAATCATAGTTGAAGCAGTTATCATGGCAATGATGTAATATATTATAAAATTTAATACATATAAATATTATTAAGAATTTTAACTTAAAATCTACTTTCTATGTAGAATGAAGACAGAGCTAAATGGTCAACTTAATAAAAATTCATAGTTGAAGTAGCAGTCGTGGCACAACTACGGATTATTATAAGAAGGAGTGTATGTAATTACTACAAAGATCTTAAACCTTAAATCTATTTTTATAAGGAATGGAGACAACAGCAACTAATAAACTCTGTTAAGAACTACAATTGAAATAGTTGTCCTGGCAATGATATGTTATAGGAACTAATACATATAAACACTACTAAGAATTTTAACTTAAAATCTACTTTCTATGAGGAATAAAAACAATGCTAACTGGTATATTCTGTTAAAAATCACAGTTGAAATAGTTGTCCTGGCAATGATATGTTATAAGAACTAATACATAAAAATACTACTAAGAATTTTAACTTAAAATCTACTTTCTATGAAGAATAAGGGCAACACCAACTGGTATATTCTGTTAGAATCACAGATGAAATAATTGCCATGGCAATGATGTTATAGATTTAAGGAATTAATACACATAAATATTATTAAGAGTTTTAACTTAAAATCTATTTTGAATCTATCTAATGAAGAATAAGCACAAAGCCAACTGGTATATTCTGTTAAGAATCACAGTTGAAATACTTGTCATGTCAATGATGTATTATAAAACTAATACATATAAATACTACTAAGAGTTTTTAACTTGAAATCTACTTTCCATGAAGAATAAAAACAATGCGAAATGATATATTCTGTTAAAAACCGCAGTTGAAATAGTTGTCCTGTGAATGATATTATTTATTATAGGAATCAATACACATAAATACTACAAATAGTTTTAACTTAAAATCTATTTTGAATAGAGGATGAAGACAGCGCTATTTAATGGATTCCGTGAAAAGCCACAGTTGAAGTAGGAGTCTAGGCAATACTGCTGAATATCATAGGAATTGGTGCATGTAATTACTACGAAGAATTTTAATTTAAAATCTGCTTTGTATGAGGAACAAAACTAATGCCATCATATAAATTCTAAAAAAAATGATTTAAAACTTACAGAAGAATATTAGCAGATGCAGTACTTAGAACTTAATTGTTGTCTCTAACTTCAGCGTGAAATTAAACATAAGAATTTTTACACCACTCTTTAAAACCAATTTTAAAGAAAAATTTCTTTCAAAATATCTATATTATGTAACATGGTCCTTATTTTTTATAATATTATTTTTCAAAGAATTAAATGAAATGAAAATATATTTTCTTGTTGATGAAAGACTTTATTTTTATACCTTTTGGAATATAGGCTATACTAAGTGAAACGAAGAACCTCATTAACGAAACTTTTTAAATTCTTTAAATTTCCATTTAAACATTTTTTACTGTTATTATTGTAGTTTTTTTTTTAAATTACACAATAAAAAGCTATGCATAGACAAAATATGAAATTTATGTTTTAAAAGATAGGTAGATGAGAGATGTATGTTAAATTGTATAAGACTTGTATCACTATTTAAAAACAATAATTCCTACATTTAACTGATGATACAGGTCATATGTAAATTATTTGACAACATTTGGCACAGACATTAAAGTAAACTTATTAATGAATGCGACATGAATAATTTTAGCGACAATAGTCTGAATCTTAAATTTGCCCTTTCAACTTTACCAAATCAGATTTTCGTGGTACTTTCTGTTACATATTAAATTTTACAACACGTGCGGTACATATTCATTTTTTCAATTATTCAGTCTAAATATAGGTTTTAAGGAAATTTATACACTAGCTTAAAAGTTTATATTTTAGTTACTTTAATATTTTAGTTATTTTAATATAAAAATTTTAAAGTAAGATTACATTTACAATTAACTGCAGTTTGCTAAGAACCAAACGCTTTCTATGCAAATATTTTGGAAGTATAGAAAATAATAATTTATTTCGTAAATATTTAAATTAATTAATAATAACTAATGTTTGGAATTAACTTATAAATTATATAGTTTATTAACTATGTAAGCGTATTAACTGTGTAGTATCTTTTTTATAATACCAATGGCAACAAAATGGGTTTTCTTAGTTATATGTTACAAATAATCAGTTATAATACTTTACACTCACAATGAGTTAAGGTTCATACAGAAGTGCTTTTCAAAAAATGCGATGAACTCTTACTGTAGATTTTCATAAAAAAAACAAAAAAATATCCATATTTTTAATTATTTATTTTAAAACTATATGTTACCTAAGTCCTAAGTCTCCATCACAAAAATAAGTGAAAGTGTTAGAAAGGACTCCCCCAGGGCAACAGGCAATAATAAGCACGCCAGTAGCATGTAGTCCACTGATGCCGGAAGCCAGTAAAATAAGATAAGCAAACAATGGCTTTAAGATAAACTGGCTAACTAAACCAATTATTAGGCCGATTGGTCTCTTAATGTGTACCCAAATCTGAAATAAGAAAAAAAAACATAATATTAATTTAAAAATTACAAAAACCTTCATATTTTTTATTAAAGAGAATGAATCTCACGGCGAAAAGTTTAAGTGAAGGTCTTAGGGTAATACAGCAATAAGCCATTTTTTTTCTCATACTGTGCAGGGGAGCATTTACATAGAGTTTTATGAGGAAAAACTTAACGATTTTTAAAGAAGCAGCATGATGTTTCTGCGCATTGTGCTTGCATTAAAAGATAATTCTGGAAACGTAAAAAATTACATATCAGGAAATAAAACTAAGAAACTGTGTGCCCTATCAGCCTATTGCTATAAGCCTTTCAATGTTATTACAAGATACTGCAAATTCTTCAAGATTTCTTTTTTTTTTCAACTTTTAGCAATAACTTTTAGCGTCATTCAAGCTTAGCGATATTTTGCAGTTTACTAGGTAAGACTGAAATTTGTATCATTTTCATGAGTTATAATTGGTAATTTTTATTTTAAAACTAAAACTCTTAAGTTAACGAATTAAGTTTGCTGTCAAAAATTCAAAGTATGAAAATAAATACCATAATTAAAAGGGGTAGTTAATGGAATTATATTCTAACTAAATATCCCGCAAGCCTAACTAATTTAACTACAACGTAAGGAATTAAGTAATAATTTACTAAGAAATTAATCATCTTTTTCTGGGGTTACATTACCGTCGCCGTAATTGAGTGTGTTTTTAATTGTATTAACCTTGTATATCAATTAAATTAAGTGATTAACTTTGATAAATGATTTTTTTTTACTAAAATTTCATAGTAAATAATTTATATTACTTAATCTATCACATCTTTCAATCTTTGCTCCGTATGGTTTGCTTATAGAAGATATCTGTTTTAAAATTAATAATTTTTAATACTTAATTTTACGAACTATATCGATGTATGTACTAGATTTTCAATAAATGAATTTTGAAATTCCTTTGATATAGAAATAATCCAGTAATAAAGTTTAGTGAATTTGCATTTTTTTTTAATTAATATTTTTCAAATTTTGCGAATATACCGTTTCTCTGTAAATCGGTGCTTTCTAAGTGATTTGATATTTTCTATATAAATTAATATTATTACTTACTTGATACTATTTGATTTGATTTCGACCTGGTGCATTGTGCTAAATTTTTCAATGTTTGGAACCGATTATTTTGTTGTAAACATTTGTATATTTGTGTTTTAAATTGTAAATTTTTTATTTGATTATTCAAATTACAATCTTTTTGTTGAAAACCAGAACTTTGAGAACTTTGTTATTTACTCTATTTGCTCTTCCTTTTTTTAAGTGTCCTTTAGGGGTGGGTGGATGTAAGGAGGGTGTAGCTATGTTTATAATGTGCTTTACGCAAAACGAATTATTTTAGTTGAATAAGCTAAATTCTGAAAGATCCTTGTCAAATTAAATACCCGCCTCCAAATAATAAAGGAAAAGATTAAATTTACGTAAAGCATGTTAACCTACAAATATACAATTCGTCAGAAAGCAAGTTGAAACATGTAAGAAAGTAGATGGTATTCTAATTTAGATTGTCAGTTTTAAAAAATTTATAACAGAAAAGCAGTTAAGAATTTTAAAAAAAAATAAATTTTTGAAGCAAATTACTATAACATGACACACATTTTACTCCCATATTTTTTGCTTCAATTGAAAAGTTTTCAACAGATGGCGTTGCGACCTATAAATCAAAGAAAAACAACTAAAAATCTCATCAAACTTTTTTGAAATCTCTCAATGAATAAAAATTACGTAACGAATTTTTCGAATTGTTCACTATTAGCCATAATTGCATGTCGTAATCGAAAAAAACATTATCGAAAAGCTTTATAAATCAAAACACAAAAGAAAAACAGCCAAAAAAAAAAAGAATTGCAGCGCCATCTATTGGAATTTTTTTTAACTGAAACCGAGAACCACGAGAGAAAAGTTTATCCTACGACGCATAAATTTTCCGCAAATATAATTTTTTTAATCATAACTGTTTTCCTTTTATGCATTTTTGAAAACCACCAAACTAATTTAGAACAATCGTAAAATTAACTATTCATGCGACTAGTATTGAACAAAGTACGAACAGGTTAAAATATTTAGGATAAAATTAAATTATTACGTTCATCCACGTGACTTCGCATCCCATAGCCAGCATAACGACTATAAGGATGATCAACATAAGGTAATCTACCACTGGCTTGATGTCATCTTTCCAAGAAGGCTCCGGAATAGTGTTATTGTAATGGCTAGAATTCCCCAAAGCATCAAAATTTGTCATCGACTTATTCGTAGTTCCATTGAAAAGCTCTTCAAAATAAGTCTCCATTTTTTTCAGATGTGAATTATTTCTGGTGGGAAAAAGATTTTTAAGTACTAGATATGAATTATCTTAATGTTTTTTGTCCATACACCTCCTGGGCAAGAAATCGTCAGCTTTTTAAATATTTCGATGTGTTGCTGCCACTTGAGTAACTGAGCCTTTCTTTCTTATTTTCTAACCTGAAATAAACGTTAACAGTTAAAACCACGTTTTTTTTTCAATATGCATAGCGAGAAATGTTTATATATTTGCAAAATAGTGCATAATATTTATTAATTGCAGAAAGGTAATATATACGCTTACAAAACATAATCATAAGGAAAAGATCTAAGAGTTATTGCTCCGTCTTAAGTAGACTTGTCCTTATTTCAAGCGAGATGAAGTGATAAATCACCAGCATCTCCAGAGAAGGTAAAATTCTTCTTAATAGTGTCGAAAATTTAAAGTAAATAGATTCAAGTTTGAAAAAGAAATTGCGTTATGATTTTAAATTCAGAAAGTGGTAGTTAATGATAACTTTCAAGCCCATTTTCTGAGCAAAAAAATAAATAACGATAACTGTTTATAATTTTAACAGTTTGTATAATTTACTTTGCAGAAGAAAAATAATTTATTTCTGCATAGATTCCGAAAATCTTAACTTCAACTAATTCAGTGATTCAACTGAGCTAAATTACTGATACATTTGTAATTATAATGCCAAATCCATTTTATTGATTCAATTTATCCAATTTACAACTGAAATTAAAGCCATTCCGTCTAGATTTTTTCAAGATTTTATATCTTTCTGCAATTGGCAGTTTTTTTAAAAAAAATAAAAGCAATTATTCTAAATTTTTAATATTTATAAGTAATAAAGAACGTTAAAAATGAGATGAACGCTTAAACAATTCCACAGCATATATTAGAAGAATGATTACAATCAAGGATAATTTTAAGCACACAGATCAACAATTTAAAGCAATTATAACAATACAATACAGAACAGAAAACGAAAAACCATGCATTTATGATATAAATAAAAATATTGTACATGCATTACGCAAATATACATGCAATGACAAATAAATGCATTGCAATAAAATATTCACCAGTATTTCCAATATTTTCAGTACTTTTCGACTATGAAATGAATTTTTCAACTCAAAGGTAAATATTTTTTGGAAGTATGAAATACACCTATTTAACATAACTATAAATTATTATTATTATTGCATTCTTCATATGAGCATAACTCTATTTTACCAGAAATTGTTGATATCCATGTATATGCCCACATTGCCCATCAATGCATAACCAAGTCCTGGTTTAGTAGGCGTCAAAGCAATATTTATAAGAATTTTATGATATGTATTTTCGAATCAGAAGATCAAGTTGTTAAATTTGCTTGACAGCTTAAATAAACCTTACGTGTACTTTTGACTCAGCCAAACTTGTTCAGTTGATGGTAGCATACTCCACTATGTCTTAGCCAATAAAAGGACCTAATAAATATACACTCACAGTTTACAGTCAATAAATAAAGCCACTAAACTTTATTTGTCTTCCTACTAAGTGCTTTCCAAGAAAGAGACAAAATTTTGATTTTGGCGATAAAACATAATACATTTAGAAATTTAAGCTGTGAAAATATTTGACCAGCAAGCAGTGATGGAGCGAATTGAACTGACAACAAAACCGATGAATCAGGATTCTAAAGCAATATATCCTTACAAAAAGCATTATCTCCTATAAGAACTAATTAAACACGCATGCCACTCAAGCAATGTGTGTTATTATCCAACATGATTAATGCCAAAGAAAACAATCAAAATATTCATTGAAAAAATGTATACAACTTTAAATACAGAATGTACCATGGTCACTTAAGAGGGTGCAATTCATCATGAAAAGTTTTCTTGGTAGCTGAATCACACAAGTATTGATAGAGAACCACATATAATGCAAAACTATATTGCCTCTGGAATACTTGAGTTAAGTAAGTTCTCAAGACAAAATAAAGATGTAGAACAACAATTGAATGCGATATTTTTAGAAAAGAACTAGCTGAAATAGATAGTTTGATTAATATTTAGGAATGTCTTTTAGGAATGTCTATAGTTTTAATAAACCTACCTGCTGCTTGGAGAATATATAGTTACTTTTACGTCCATGTCAACGGAATGTATCTCGGCGCACCAGGTGAGACAGAGTATCCTCATGAGTCTCGTGCCATAAACATCCATAGGAGCTCTTTTATACGTCCACGCCAACATTAAATGGCAGTGCACCGAGTGAGACAGAGGAAGCCTCATGAGTCTCATGTCATCAGAAACCTAAATAGAAGTGGCATCCAAAGGAAGATTATTTTACATCATTATTCTTCGGTAGATGATCGTCTATAGACGAACACAAAGCAAACACATTTCTTATTCACCCATAAGTTAATAGTTATTTTTACTTTTCAAGGTTGCCTTTGCGTAGTTACCATTGTTGCATAGGGTTATGCTATAGTACAAGATGTTGAAAAAATTAGCTATCATTACTAGATCATTATCTTATAGAGTTCAAATTGTCACTGTAATTACTAAATTAACTTTCTGGAGGAATATTCGAGTCTTACGGTGCAACATGATTAATTTTTTATGTGTCATACATGGCGTTCATTACAGGATTGCCTTTCTTAGTTACCATTGTTTCATAAGGTTATGCTATAGTGCAAGGTGGTTTAGTTATCATTATTAAATCATTATCTTAAAGAATTCAATATCTCACTGCAATTACTGCTTTAACTTTCCAGATAAATATTCGAGTCTTACGGTGCAATATGATTAATTTAATATGGACCTTAGATGGTGTTCATTATAGGGTTGCCTTACATAATTTACCGTTGTTCATTGGGTTATGAAATAGTACAAGGTGTGGAAAAAATAAGTTATCATTATTAGATCATAATCTTATTGAATTCATTGCCTCACAGTAATTACTATGTTAACTTCCTGGATAAATATTCAAGTTTTTGGGGATTAATTTAATGCTCACCTTACATGGCTTTCATTACAGGGCCTTACATAGTTTACCGTTGCTTCATATTATATTAAAATACAAGATGTAGAAAGAAAAAAAAGTGCTATTATGAGATTACCTAATATCTTTCAGTATCACTCGAATTCACTATGCTAAATTTTAGGATTAGCATTAGAGTTTTACAGAAGGTAACATTATTAAATTACATGGTTAATATATTAGTAAGATTAAAGATACTTTAAACTAGATTCACGGTTATCATTATAGTTTTACCATACTACGATTATCATAACAACTGTGCAATCATATATAGCGATTATTATACCTTTACCCAATAGAGTTAACAACTCAGAGCTGTAATAAAAAATATAATTACTGCTCACTTGGTTATTATTACAGTTAATGCTTAATGGCTATTCTTATATGTGTAATTATGATCACTGCATCCTGTGCGTATAGCTACTTATTAAGGGACTATATTACAGATTTGTAATTATTATATTATCTTACATTTGTATCCCATGTGGTCTAACGATAAGGTATATATTTACAAGATATTGCAAATTTTACTCAAATGATATTACAGGGTTATCTTATATAGGAAAAAAAATATGAGTATCCTGCATTTTTCTAATCTTTTCGGAAAGAAAGTAAATATTTTGTTTATAAAAGAACAAACATTAAGAAAAGAAAAATTCATTGTTGAAAAAATTTATATGCACATAAACTTTAGTTGGTAATTTTTAAAAATTTAGATTAATTGTAATCTCAGGTAAAATATTCATGGCAAAAACAAACTATTGGTCTTTTTACTAAATGGTATTGAATTTATATTTCACAATTGTACGTCAAGCTATTCTATTTTTAAGGCAAAGATGAGATAAATAAAAATTACCTATTATTCAGTGAAGATTAGCTGCAATTACAAAAGTGAAACTTTTCGTAATGAAGCACAAACAAACAAAATATTCAGAGTATTTAAAAAATTCCGTCATTAAAAAGTCAAAACTGTCAGTTACTTGGTACGATTAATTAGTCTAGAATCGTTGCATATCACTAATTATTTATATTAACACTGATTATTCCTATCGACATTCCTATTATCACTAATTATTTGTATTGTCTGTCATATTATCACTAATTATTAATAAAATTCAATAATCAGTAAAAATTATCGGTAATCAGTAAAAATATAATTAAAAACATTAAGTTTCCTATACTTTACAAATAATGTAGTGATATCGAAAAAATAAAAATTTACTCCAAAATCGAATTCCAACTGAAATATCTCAATTGATTTGTTGAACAAGTAAAAAAATTATGAAAAGCAATAATAATAATGTTTATATATCATTCTCTACTTTTTAAAATTCGCAGAATTTAGTTTTATTTTGTATTAAATTTTAATGTTAAAAAGTAGACTCTATTTTAATAAAGATAGCTCATAGTATAATCTATTTATTTCCTAATGAGTTAATAGTCAAACTGCTATCATTTTTATAGCTTTAATTAAAATAATTATTATTATTTAACAAAATGAAGGTTTTTAATAAATTATTCAAGTTATTAGTCTTGACAACTTACAAAGAATTACAATTAAGTTGACTACACATAAAATAAGAAGTCAAATTTTTCATATAAATAATTGAGTATTTTTAAATGAATTTATTTCATTTCTCATTATCTTAAATGTCATTAAATTAGTCTCTAATTCTAAAAATCATTTTTTTTATTATAGTATGATCAATTTTTTAATGACTTAATGGTCAAACTGATATCACTTTTAAAGCTTATTGATAATTGAAATAATTATTATTATTTAACAGCATGAAATTTTTTATTAATCTTGACAACATACAAAATGGAAGTCAAATTAAGTTGACTGCATATGAAATAAGTACTCAAATTTTACATATGGATGATTCAATATTTTTAAAAGAATTTATTTCATTTTATATTACCTTAAATATTATAAGCTAGTCTCTAATTTTAATTTTTATAATAACGTGATCAATTTATTAATGACCTAATAGTTTAATACTTAATGTGAGAAAATCTTGTTAATTACTTACTAAATTTTTATTAATTACATCTGAAAATTATATTGATTTTTTAATAAATTTATATTAATTAGCTAAATAAACGCTTTTAACGCATAAAACATAATATCAAGAAACCGTCAGTAAGAAATCAAACGAAAAAAACTACCTGTTCGCGAACATGAGTATTGCTGTTATGATTCCTTAGAGTCTCGTCGTGATTGAAAGTTATTAGAACTGCATAGACACAGGTGCAGCAAAGTTAAGTAACGTCATTTCTGGAAAGATTTTATTTCTCCAATACATCCAATTGATCTTATAAATACTCTATAAGTAGTTAAATTTTATGAGACTTGTGTACTAGTAGTTAACTTAGCTGGAGAATAATCTTGACAAAAATATTTTTTTTTTAAGATTTTGCGAGTTACCGATTAATATCGAGTAGAAACAGAGTTTCTCCAAGAAAATTATTTGAAATTTAGCATTTATTTTCGGCCTAAAATCTTAGTGTGATTCGTTAATCAAAAATTGATTAGGAGATTTTGTGAGTACTTAATTCTTGAGGAGGAAAAGCTTATTAAAAGTTTTTGATTAGATATTTGGACTAGCATTTATTTTCTGTCTAAAATATTAATATGATTCGTTAATAAAAAATTTATTAAAAAATTTTGCTAGTGTTTAATTCTTCAGGTGGAGAAACTTATTAAAAATTCTTGATTGGACTATTGATTTAGCATTTATTTCTTGTCTAAAATATTAACGTGATTCGTTAATCAGAAATTGATTAACAGATTATGCGAGTGCTTAATTCTCGAGGTGGAGAAGCTTATTGAAATTTTTTCATCAGGTTACTGGTTTAGCATTTATTTTCTGTCTAAAATATCAATGTGATTCATTAATATAAAAAAATTTCAGAGATTTTACTGGCACTTAATTCTTCATGTGAGGCAGCCTATTAAAAATTTTTGATTGGTTTATTGGTTTAGTATTTATTTTTTATCTATAATGTTAATGGCGATCCATTAATCAGCAATCTACTGAGAAATTTTGAGCGTATTTAATGCTTGAATATTGAATTGAGTAAGATTAGAAGATTATTAATATATTTCGGTTTGAAACGCTTAGATAAAATAAATAACAAAATTGTTCAATCAATAATAAAATTAATAGTTTAATTTAATAAGAATTTTTTTTTAGTTTAATAATAATAATTATTTCAATTATTACTTAGCTATAAAAAAAACTAGCTGTTTGACCATGAACTCATTCAGAAATAAATAAGTTATGCTGTGAGCTTAACTTTATTGAAATAGATTCTTATTTTTAACCATTATAACATCAAACATTTACACATAATAAAACAAAATGCTGATCACGAAAAAACGCTATTGATTTTTAATAAGCTTTTTAAGACTCTTCTAGAAAACAGCGAGCTAGTACATAATATATAAACTGTAACAAGGAACAGCGAGCTAGTACATTATATCTAAATTATAACCAGGAACAAAGAGTTAGTACACAATATCAAAACTTTAACAATGATAACTTGCATAATTTTTTAATCCATAAATGAAATTTTTTATTTGAATTGTATATTTTTATGGTAGTACTATGATTTACAATTTTCAAAGATTCAAGATATTTTGAAAACATTTTTATACAGATGAAAAGTCAATTTTTTATTAATGAAATGTTGAATTTAATAAATAACAGTTCTAACATAATTAATAATTTAAAATAATATAATAATAATCAAAAGAAATCTGATTTGCGTTAGTGAAAAGAGGACAGTCAAATGTTTACTTTTGAATGAAGGTTTAAATCTTTATTTTTTTTTTTCGTTATTAGATATGATGAAATGTAAAAATTCAATAATGCAAAAAATATTGTAAACATTTTTGCTAGTTATAAAATTCTCTACTTTAATTTAATATAAAGTAACTTAGAAATACTTTAAAACCTAAGATGCATCTTAGATTTAGGTATTTTTTTTAATATCTTAGATTTCCGCTCGCTAGTTGAATATATATACATTTACATACTTGCAGTAAATATTCCTATTATATTTCAATTCGATTTAAGTATAAATTCGTGCATGTTAGATTTAGATAGCTGACATAAAAATACATCTTAAATTTAGAACATCTGAAACTATACATTTGATATAGATGTATGTGTATATATATAAAGCGAAAACAAACATTAGATAAGTACGAAAAATAGTTTTAAAATTTGAAGTTAGATATTTAATTGATTGAAATATTATTTATAGATAACGTCACTGTTTTAATTTTATCTCTTTAAACCCTTAAAAGTACCGATACATTATTTTAAACAGATTGATAAAATTATTTATTATTAAAATATTCAATGCAAACAAGAATTTCTGCCAAAAATCTATTATATAATTTTTTACTACACTTATCAGCAACTTCCATAAATATCTAGATTTTTAATGATTATTCAAATGTTCTATCATCACTAACGATTAATTTAATCAAAGTTTATTTATACTTTTGATCAATAATAAGTAAAAGTGCCACCCACTTAAATATATTGCGCAGTTTGCATAATATTTTGTGTTAAAACAAGTTCTGACTGGTTTATTTTGTAAGACTTCATTTGAGTGAAATATGTTCTTATTGATGGAACTGTCATTAAAGCTTTCATTCTATTTTAATAAAAGAGTTAACAACGTTTTATCAGTTTTTCATTTTTATCTGTTAGATCAAAATAAATTTGAATGAAAATCATTATTGTAGACGTAAACTGCTTACATAAACTACCGTATTAAGAAATTTTCATTGCATATGCATTAGGCTAATTGAAAATTCCTGCTTTTAAAGACAGTAACCACCATTTTGTAAGGCCCCAATCTAATTGGAAAAGTTCAGAATTCAGCCTGACATTTTTTAGGCTTATTGCAAAAAGCCTGTATACTTTTAAGCTATTTCTCAACTGTGCAAAAAATTACTCAATCAGACTGAATTTGTCTCGGGTTTCTGCAATAAACCTCTATTAAGGTTATTTACAATAAGCCTTCACTGAGCTGCGGTGGCTCAAGGATGATATAACGTTCTTCTCCAGGTGAGATGACCCAAGTTCAAAACCCAAAGTTGGCTGATTGGTATACGGATCGTGGAATCCCTTTGCCATCAGGCTAACCGTAGGATGTTTTCTATGCTTCCCCTTACATTTAACATAAATGCGGGTTTGTTCTATCAAGAAATCCTCCACAAAGTCTGGTTTGTTTCAACGCTGGATCCAGGAGTTCCCTTGTCTTCTGGGTTGAGTTAAAAATTACGAGGTTACGCAGTTGAACATTTATAACCCAAAATTGGGTCGGCTGTGCAACGCCGGTCATAAAATAAAATGAAATACGCCTTTACTACTTTGAGCTTATTGTAAGATGCTTTAACCCCTTCCTTCTCGCTCCCGGGAAAATGACGGGGTGAGATTTCGCCCGCTATTTCTCGCTCCCGTGATATTGACGGGCTGGAGTGCTCAGTAGTAATGATTCAATAAGAATAAAATTAATTCTTTTTGTTTTGCCCGGAAAACATTTTATTTCTCATTTTACACACCTGATGGCAGTACCAGGATATTTTTAAGGTAATTGTAGATAGTTAGTTTATTTTAAACTAGTTGCAGCACTAATCAAATACGTAATACAAATACAAAAGCCAAAAAAATTGGCACTTTTGTGACAGTTTTCTTGAAAATTAACCGATCGTTAAGGGGTTAAATAAATTAGAATAAATTAGAAAATTTGCATACAAAACATATTGAAATATTAAAACATATTAGCATTTTGCAAAGAGTCGGATAATTCGATTATCCTGCAACTTTGTTGCCTAGCTCAAATATGATTGATTTTGCATTTTAGAAAATAATATCTGTTTAAAAAAATGTTCACTATAAAAAAAAATCTGCTATATTTTCAGAAAAAAACTGAACGTTTATAATAAAAACATTTGCTGCACAGAAAAATACTGCTGTTTAAAAACAGACACCTGTTTTTTAATCGGATAAGTACTATTATTTTAAATATCAAACTCTGTTATTTTGCAAAAAGAAAATCTATAAATTACTTTGTTAGTATTATCGATCGAGAACAGCATTTGTACAACAAGCCGAAGTAGGGATTCGAACCTGGCTCACCTCATTGGGAGGGGAGTATTCTGCCCACCAGTATTAAAATGTCTGGCAACTTAACGTACCCAAACATTACTTCTAAAGAAATATAAAAATCAGGTAGTGCATCAATTTAACAATAGAATCAAATCACAATTTTATTTATATGTTCAGAGCCACAAAATAATTTCTGAAAAAATCGTAAATATTATCGTATAATGATTAGAAAAAAGGTAGAGTTATCGTACTGTAAACAAAACTGCGAGACAAAAACTAGAATTTTAACTGCGGTTTTATTCCGTTTATGATTTGAATGAAAAACAGAGAAAAACCATTTTGACAGCGAAACAACTTTAAACCGTTAAATATACAGAAAAAGTCTTTAAAAAGAAGTGGAATTTTTTAAAGTGGTTATAAGCTTTTTTCTTATAATTTGATGAATCATTGCAAAGTTACAGTTGATTGAAAAACATTTATAAACTATGAGAGGAAAAGAATTCATTGAGCAATTAGTTTTTTATACATCTAAATTCATAATATCTTACTAACTTCAAAACGAGTAATTAATAGCATTTTTTGTATTTTAAATTGAAGTCAAATTTCTACGGATGATATATATATATTTTACAATGATTTTAAAAATCAAAAGAACATGGTAAATCCAGTGTTTTATTTACATAATTAGCCTTTTTTTGCCAAGATTAATATGCATTCACAAATCTGTGTTTCATATCAAAAATAAAATAGCATGTAATTTGAATAAAATTGTATTTTGTTGAAAGTAAGTAAGTGAAAATTGCTCAACATTAACACACAAAATTTTTCTTTTTTTGTGTAAATTTTTCAAAATTTTACAAATGTAACAATAATTATATTTTCGCTTATTTTCAATTTTTCATATTTCGTTCAATCCAATTAAAATAAATTTTATTAAATTCTTAAAAAATATTTTATTTATCTTCGATTGTGAATTTCAAAAAACATTTATTCTCTGAATAGCTTAAATACGAAAGCCGACGAAATAACATCTCAAATATAGTAAGATAATCGACTAAATAACATACACAAATACTCTTTCAGTTACAATTGATTCTGCCAAACAGGTTAAAATAATATTGCATAAAATAATAAAACTCTCACGAATACAACTAATTGTCTAAATACATTTACATAAAAACATTCGATAACTGATTCAAGCAAAAGTGTTTTTCGAAATTTCAGGAAAAAAAACATATAGCTATACAAGTAAAAACAACCTTATGAGCATTGATATTGAATATTAAACATTTATTATGAAAAAAAATTATCCATTTTAATATTAAACTCAACGTTTTAAAAAAATAAAATTAAGAATTTTATTCTTTAAATAAATGAAAATAATTTATTAATTAAAAACCTATTTTCGAAATTTGAATAAAAGTTATAATTATGTCAATTTAAAAAATAAGGCGAATTTTAAAAAAAAAAAAAAGCAGTCTCTTACCTATAAATTTATAAAACTTGAATGCAAAACGACAGCAAAAATAATATAAATCAAATTTTATCGAAGCAAAACATGTGAATAAAAAACATACTTAATTGTGTTAACTCTTCACAGCTGAAATATAACATATCTCCTAAAATCTCCGATATTTAAGTTTCGTTGCCAAAACGAAAAGTGTTTCAACAACTCAATACAGAATAAAATCTCTCTTCACCATCTTAATAATCATACAACAAAATTTATTATAAACAAAATCCATGAAAGAGGGGGAAAAAATCAGACAAGGTCGTCACCAAATCAATGAAGAAACGACAAAAAGATTCTAGAGAAGAAAAATATAGATAACGCTGATGTCAACATATAAATTATAGGATCAAGTGTGGCGACATTTTGGCTACCACTCTAATAAAAAATCCGTAAACAACTGAAAGCTATAATGCATAAAAGGCAGCACGATTAATTAATTTGTTGCACAAAAATTAATTGGTAGCACATTTTAGGTAGTAAAAAGATTATTCTCATTGAGAAGACGCGTCACAAAAATTGCTCAATAGTTTGATCGAAGTTGAAAGTTGTTTTAAACGTTCTGGTTTGAGCCCAGTATGAAACCTAAAGTTTGCACCTTTCCCCGAGGTGCGATTAAACAGCAATCTCGGTCTTACAGAGAGGGGGGTCAAAAAAGGTGTATGCTTAAACATTACAATCTAGACATGTCAGGTATTACTTCTTATGTATTTTTTTTACTTTAAAAGTTCTGGTTTGGGTGCAGTACGATACCTAAGTTTGCCCCTTTCCCCGAGGTGTAATTAAATCACCGGTCAAAAAGGGTAGAAATTTAGACGTTACAATCTAGACAAGTGAAGTATTACTTCCCATGTATTTCCTATTTTAAAAGTTATGGTTTGGGAACAGTATGAAACCTTAAGTTTGCCCCCTTCCCCGAAGTGTGATTAAACCACCATTTTGGTTCTACTGAGAGGGGAGGGGACATCAAAAAGGATGAAAACTTTAAAAATTACAATCTAGACAAGTGATGCATTACTATGTACTTCGGATGCTAATCGAATAACACCTTAATTAAGCTTATAGGAGTAATAGTTTAGAAGTTATGAGGTATTTATTATGCACGAAATATTGAAAAAAAAAATTAGATTATTAACTCGTCTGAAATACCTGCCTTGAAAAGTAAGGTATGATAATCTATGTATTTACTTTCACTGTATAGAATGAAACAAGAACAAAATATGTAAGAATAATAGTTTAAAAGTTATCACTTCATTAAAAACTTTATTCGCTTCAAAAATAAATAATGCTTGAGAGCACATACTTGAACACTTGAAACTCTCGAAACAGTCAAACTATTAACTCTATTGACTTCATTTTGAATTTATTAGATTTAACGTAAAACGATGCATTGAATCTAACATTTTTTTTTGTTTAAATATTAATTTTTTTCTTATTTCAATACCAAATTTTACTATTTTTTTTTTATTTTTTATGTATTAGAAATGTAGATACACTGCATGAATTTTTATTCTAAAATTATGGTAATATGACCATCAGCAGATTGTCTATCAGACTAACCATAAAGTTTACGGTAAAAAAAATTTTTTACCTTTGCAGATTTAAAACCGCTTACAACTAGAATAGTCATAAAGCCACTGATGCAAAACTATACGTATTATATAAAATTGTACTTTATGCGCATAAAAACGTTACAAACTTTTGTAATATTGCTCTTATCGATTACTTTTTAATTCATATCGATTCAACTTAAAGATGATAATACTGCAACATTTCAGACGCGTAACTATGTATAATCAAATATAGTACTTTCTTATACTTTTTAATTACTAAATCCCTTATAATTTCTTAACTATTATTCCTATAAATTAGAAATGGTGTCCTTTGATACAGTGTAAAAAAATTCATTAGAAATATATCACTTGTTAGGACAGTAATGTTTAAAATTGTCTTCTTATTTTACCCCTTATAGCTCAGTATATTCAAGATGGCGGCTAAAGCTTTCCTCTAGGTAAGAAGTAAGCTTTAAGTATCCATTCTAAATCAAAACCACTGCTTTAAAATAATGCCCAGACCAATGTAATAAAAAGTTGAGGAAAATTTTATTTTAATGGTTAGAGAGAGTAACCTTAAATCTTACTTTGCTTTTTGACTTTACTTTGTGTAAATTATATTTCACAAATGATTAAAAATTTTGCAAATTATACAAAAAGCTGTGAGAAATGGTTCCCAGTAGATCGAGGATCACCGAAATCAAGCATCACTAACTGCGGTCAGTGGGTACAGGGTGGACCACCTTGATCAGTCTGCAAAGAGGCCTAAGTTGCGCGGTGTCGGTTTGCGTTAAACCAACCTCCCATTAAGTGATTGACTTCGCGGCGACTACCAAATCCGACTACCAAAGCGGGGAGTCATCTCCTCTGAAGAGGATCTAAATTGTGATGGCATGTCTTCATCCTCAGAAATGTTTCGAAGATCGTCGCAATAGTCCTCTTTGCCACTCTAGTGTGACGTAAACAAAGTACTACTTCTGAATGAGAACAGTCTATTTCCCTCAAAACTAGCCGTATTGCGGCATTTTGATTCCTAATGGCGAACTATTTTTTTTAGTTAAATTGTCTTGACCTAAATACCATCTATTGCAGTTCTGACCGATTTTAATTCAGTAATTATCTTGCCGCCAAGCTTTAAACACCTCTGTGTTAATTGTGTCCCCCCCTGTGTATTAGGTAATAAAAAATGCAGAACGCAAAATTAAAAAAAAAAATGAAAAATTGGTAATTTAAATTATGTAAATTTTTATAAGTCTGAAACCTGTGAGAAAAAGACGTATGATGTACCTCTTACATTAGTGAGATTCGGAGCTATAACAAGGGAAACACAAAACTTGCGACTGGGAAAATGATTAGACTTTTCCTCCCGAGAGGGAAAAACGAAGAACTGTTTTTCTTTCTTTTTAAATTGGTAGAAGAGTGCATATGTTACAGCAAAATCAATATCGAAACAATTGTGGTATTAAGAGAAATATATGTATAGATTTCACTGGGGAACAATATTTTTTTATTATTTTCTGTTGGATGAGATTTTTTAATAGATCTTAAATAATTTTGTATTGCCGATTTCAAATCTGCAATCAGATTTTCGCTCCAAGCTACAGTACTACTGTTCAGATGCACGCGAAGAAACAGTTTATAATAGCGAAGCACTCCTTACCGTGTACGACCAAAGCCTCCTAGATAGGTGTATCACCCTATCTAGGAGGCTTTGGTACGACATTATTTCTGGGCATGGGTACATATGCAATTTTTCTGATGAAGAGTTCTAACTCTCCTAGAAGTTTATTGCAACGTTTTTGCAAGCCCCTGTTACTTATAACGTTTTTAAACTTGTACATTTCAACAAAAAATTTACCAAAATGTCATTTAAAAAAATCAGTGGCTTTAGGAGCAAAATTAATTTCAGATCTGGAATCCCCACACTCGAATTAGAAAAGATCAAAGATTTGTATAAATGCAACAAAAAATGTGTTTCCCATTATTATCATCATCTTAGAGTAGTTAATTATCTTTAAAGTTTGAATGCGTAAAAAAAAATCTACATGCTAGGCTATTTTTAAAATAGCTTAGACATCAGACATCAGAGTTTGCATCGCTTTATATCTAACAATCTTTACTCATCTGTCAACCTTATAGAGTCATTGCACTTAAGGAAAACTCTAAAGAATCATTATGTAACTACTTATTAAACAAATATCCGCTTGAAGTTTTAACTGATAGGTAAATTTTGAAATACTATAACTATACTTTTCAATTGTTTGAATTTTCATATTTATCTTAATCAAATTATTAAAGGAATATGAAAAACTGATTCTAAACGTTTTCACAATAATTAATAAGCAAATGTACATTTGAGAATAATTAATGCTTCAAACTAGTGGACTTAAAAAAAACTCTATAGTATTATTATGTAATTACTTATCAAAATGATACTCGTTTGCAATTTTAGTTGTAAGATAAATTTTGAAATGAGATAACTATGTACTTCGATTATTGGAATTTTCATATCTATCTTATTCAAATTAACAATTAAATATTAGGGAAATTTGAAAAACTAATCCTTACTAATTTGTTACTACAACATATTTAGTAAAAAGCGCAAAACTGGAAGTAAATGAAACCGATTAAATGGTTTTCATGCCATGTTCTAAAATATCATAATAAAATTACCAAATTTTACCACAAATTGTAAAACCACATTTGGCTAATTTTGCCAAAATCATTTACCAAAGAGCTTCGATAAAAATAAACGAGCTTTTTGGAATTCCCATAGAGGCAGAAACACGGTAAATTTTACCTATTCTGGTAATTTCGACCATACTTTTTTCTCAATTCGATAAAAAGCGTTTTTTTGTTTGATGATATAATTTTAAAACACTGTTATACCATAAATACTATTATAACATGATATTAACATGTTATAACCCAAAATTTTATTAAAAATCGTATAAAAGTATTTTTAGAACTTGCAGTGTTTAAACAACGTCCATAATTTTTTATTATTTATTTTAATTCAACTATTTGGCTAAATTTTCAATTTCATACAGAAACTTCTTTTCTCAAAATTTGTAAAAAAAATTATCATTTTTAAACTTAAGACAAATGAAATTCAAAATGTAGATGTTTTCAATTATAATTCATTACACTAATTACTTGCATGAATAAATTTTTAAAATAAAGAAGTCTACGAGAATAAAATATGAAAAAACATTAACTGTTTTTCCACAAGAATTATTTTAACTATAATTATTTATGAAAGTGCTATGAATATTTATTTTATGAAGCATATTTTTAATACTTTATTCATTATTTTGTATTAATTTAGGTCAAAATAAGTGAAAAATATTATATTTAGCATTTTAATAACTTATGGTTATGAAATACAACGTTAAACACCGATGTCTTTTTCTGGGTTAAAGAAATCTTCCTAAAACGTCTCACTTCCAAAGAATAATTATTCAAATTCGTACTTATTTGCAGTTATTTAGATCTAAGATAAACAATTATTCATTATTGGAATTTATTTAATTTACAAAATTGATTTTTGATAAATTTTTGCATATGAATTTTAAAAAAATTTCAAATTAATTTTTTGGGATTTTATATTTTACTATAAATGTAATTCCGACAATCTAACAGATTTTTTCAGTAACTATTAATCTATTTTTTAAAATTAAAAAATACCAAAATATATTTTTTAATTTAATTACAGCGTTAGAAAAATTATATACAAAAGAAAGATAGGTGCGTCAAAGAGTTAAAAATTCATCATTTTGAACGAACTTTATAAAACTTTCGACAATTAAATATCAACAAATATTTACGATTCTTTCTGAAATTTCCATTTGAACAAAAAGCCCGTTAATGAAAAAACAGTTCAAAATATGTAACATCTAAAATAAAAAAAATTGTTTTAAAATTTCAAGAGACTAACCTTTATTTTCTGTCACATTTACAGGAAATATAAAACGGTATGTTTAAAATAGATCAAAACAATTGCAGGAAATATAAAACGTTATTACATTTGCAGGAAATGTAAAACGTTATGTTTAAAATTGACCAAAACGAATGGCTACTGGTCTAAGCGAAATTCTCAATCATCACTGATAACGATATTCATTTCCATGCTTCATGTTTTAATACATCCCTGTATTGATAAACAAGATAATAATTATATCGTGATTATCATTATCTGGAAATCAGCCACATAATAATGAACGCCTTTTTCTTAAGGTATCAATATTCTAGAGAATTGAAGGGTTGATGAACTAGGTTACTACAACAAATATAAATAATAAAAAAAGAATGGGAAAATAAAAAATAAATTTTTTTATTGTAGAAACGGAAATTGGTACTTAACCCTTTAACGCAGAATTTTTATTAAACCTATTTTTCATATTTATTAAATTATTTTGTATTGAAAAATTTTGTACTTAACATCTTAATAATTCATGGTTATGAAACATAATATGAAAATATAATGATTATATATCTTTTTTAGCTTTTTTTCTTTTTATATCTTTTTTAATATCTTTTTTGCGTTAAAAGGAAAAATCTCAACAAAGAAAAAGTAAACAATAATTTTTCAAATTTGCACTCATTCTCAGTTATTCATCATTGAAATTTTGTTAATTTGCAAAACCAATTACTGATAAATTCTTGAATATGAATGAAAAAATAATAATTTTTGAACTACTTTTTTTGGGTTTTATATTTTAGTACAAATAAGATTCCTATAATCTAGCAGATTTTTTTAATAATTACTATTAGACTATATTTTATAATTAACGCGTTCTCTGTCGGATTTTTTTTTTCTTTTTTTTTGAATTTCCAACCCATAAAAAGAGTTTTTTTTTTAACTTAAAATTGATAGATGTTCTATCTTAAATTCGAAAATGCTAAATATTTTTATCAGGAAGTAGTTTTTTGCTTGACCACCCGTCCACTGTCCAACACAGCCAAGTTTAATCTTCAAAAAATATATACTGTGATAACAAATTTATTAACTCCGTTGCTTTAAGGTCCTTAAGATAAATATCTGCATAAAATAATTATTATAACTACATAAAAAAATATTTTGAAAAATAATTTTCCAATCTTAGAAATTAACCTTGTCCGTTAAAAGAGCGTTACAATCAGTCTTGGACATCAGAGCTTAAAAATCCCATTTATCGCAAAACTGAAATAGTTTATTACAGATTACATGCAATGGTAACACTAATGAAAGCGAAACTACGAAATAGCGAAATCGTTACAGAAAGTACAAAATGATTTGGATTTCAATTCAAGGCGAGAAATCTCAGTGCGAGAATTGTGAAGTGGGACTAGTTGCGCCATCTCTTAGTAATATTCTGAAAAATAAAAACGATCGCGGGATTTAAAGATATGTGTAAGTAGTGACGAGCTCAATTTCAATGATGCAAATTGCAGTCTATAAAAGCATTTATTAATAGCTAAAATGATCAAATTTCAACTGGAGTCTTATGCCTAAACACAGTGCAAGTTTTCAATAGTGCTCAACTGGTTACAGACAGAATATGTCGGCAAATATTATTTATCGTCAATTGAAATTTTGACCACTGCCCGACTAGTGCTAGAATGCTCAAATTTCATTCGGGGTTCTTCATAGTCTAATGTGAAGAGAAGGCAGTAATTTTTTTCAACACAGGGCAAAAAAAATCTTTTTTTCTGCAGTTTTATCACCAATTGATATTTGAACACTTTTCCTTCTAAACCAGCTAGCAGTTACAAAATTTTTAAAAAAAAGAATGAAAATGAACTAAAAATTTTAGAAAAAATTAATCTGCATTTTTCAAATAGACTATAAGAGAAAATAACTTTATTTTTGTGATTCCTAAGCGGAAAATGAAAGGAGCACAAATTTTGTGATGAAATTTTACCACTATTGGAAATTCCTCAAGCCGTCCTTCGAAAGCGTCCTTCGTCCTTTCCGTTACAGATCTGAAAAAAATCATTCACTTCAGCTTAAATCACATTATCCTTTATGACTATAATTTACTCTCTTATCAAATATTTTGCACTTTAAATTATGTTATTTGTATAGTAAATGTTCGAGTATTTACATAATATAAAGTGCATAAAAAATATTTATTATTGTCAATCGAGGCTCAAACTAATGACGCTGGAAAAAATTGCCAAAAGTCCATGCTTCAAAAATATGTTCCATTTAGTACCAGCCTTACAAAATTGGAAAAAATCCTTAAGATCTAAATCTTTAAAAAAAATTACTAATCAGGACAAAAAAGTTTTTTCTGTCACAAATTGTTTTTTCTTTCACAAATTGTTTTTTCTTTCGCAGTACTAAAGTAATTACTACTTTATTTAAAAAATTAATTTAACGTCATTAATGAAATTTTAAGTACCGAATCTAAATAGACTAATTTCTTTTTTTAAGAAAAGAATCATCTAGCTAACCAAACTCATAAATACGTTAATAATAATTTTGCGCAAGTAATCAATTTATGACATGAACTGCAATATTTTCATTAAAAATAACAGCGAAATAACAGATGAAAGTGGCCAAAAAAATTATCTTTTGTGTTATTTAATGGGGTCTAGCATATATACTATAGCACATTAATACCTAATTCACAATTTTTTTAAAAAACTTTTGTACATTTATTTCCGATGTCTTGAAATTTACTGGAAAATTGCTAAAAAAATCTGGTTCGTTGAGCTTTTGTTTCTTAAAACGTAAATATTTGGCCAAAAACAATATGGCCAACACAATAGCCAAACATAATGTCATAAACACACAATGATCAAAAACGAAAGAGATTAGTATTTATGTACGGAAAAAAGACATTTTTACAATCGCATTTGCTAAAGTAATTATTTAATTATTAATAATTATTATTAAAACAAATTATTTAATTAATATTAAAAACTAAAAATAACATTCTTTCTTTAATATATATTTTTCTCTTTTTTAATATAATTTTTTATTTTTCAATATATTTTTTTTAATTAATCTAAACAAGTCATACTTTAAAACAAAAAGGAATTGAATGCTCAAATGTCCCACATCTTCTGTTAATGAAATAAAAACTTAAAAGAAAAATATATTAAATTCATTCAATTGTATTTTGTAAAATATAATATTTCTTGACTATAAATTAATTAATTAATCGAAAATTAAACTTAACATTTTTAATACTTTTTTTTTCAAATTAATCTAAATAAATCAAACTTCAAAATAAAAAAAGGTTTGGTTTTCAATTGAATGCTCAATTCGGAATGAAAAGAAAACTAAAAAGAAAGATGTATGAATATCAGTTAAAATAACTTTTAAAAAAACATAAACATATAACTCATATTAGCTTATGACGTTTCTTGAAACCGAGCTAAAAAGAGACAGTGTACTTATGAATTTTAAAATATAGATAAGTCTACTTTAGAAAAATTATTTATCAGTGCACGATACAAAATCATGACATAAGAAATATCTAATTTCTTTCATTCTGCTACTGATACCCTTAATAAAATTTTATTCAAAAAAATTGATCGAGTTTGATAGTGTTAGATGTATGTCACCATTAAACATTCTAGATCATTCTCTTTCTTTTCCCTATGTTTATATAAATCTTTTGAAGAACACTTTCTTTCAAATTCTGACTGCTTCGCTGAGGTAAAGAAGAAAAAAACATTAAGTTTTTTCCACGTGCTTCCACAAAGGAATTTTTTCATGTAAGCAAATGAATCAGAGTTAAAATTAGCTCTGTTCTTCTGAATCATTTCATCAGAAAATTTCTTTTTTACGAAATTTTCTTAGCCCGATTAATAATGATGGTAGCCAAAAGCTAATAATTGGAATATATTATTAACCATCGATCAAATGGTAGTTGCTTTAGATGCTTTTATGTCATGGCATGATTTGACTATACTCGTGGCAAAGCTAAACTTTATACATTACCATGGCTGCGGCAGTCTGTTTACACCATTTTTTTAGTGCTTTTATACTGTAAAACCCATTCATTCATCCTAAGGACATGCAAGCTATAAGCGCATTGCAGAAAAGAGCACCAAAAATTTCCGCCATTATTTTACTAGAAGACTACCACATATTGATTATAAGAGAGCTATAAGCTGCAAATTGCAAAACGCTCCAAAACTGACCGTCAGTCATCATCATCACCACACATTGCTCGTTCCGCTTGCTCAACAGATACCGAAACATAACAGTCTAACACAGTCCAACCCAGCTATAACGAACAGAGATATAGTAAACCTCGGAGGTAGTGAACTTTTTTATTGGTCTCTTCTGAACTCCCATTTAACAAACCTCATTTTATCGGCATATAGTGGACAACTAAAAATTAAGCGTTCGCCTTTTATTGAGGTGAACCGGGTTCGAATCCCAGCGAGGGCTGATTGATGCAAATTCCGCATCCGGCTTGCACTGACCACAGTGCTGATGTAAAATACCATCAGTGGTAGACGGATCATGGATTACAGTCCCGTTGCCGTCAGTCTAACCGTGGGAGGTTTTTCGTGGCTTTCCTCTCCATGTAACGCGGGTTAGTTCCATCAAAAAGTTCTCCGTGAAGGCGAACTTCTCCCAATACTTGATCCAGGAGTTCCCTTGTCTTTTGAATTGGTTCAAAATTACAAGGTTACAGAGTTGAACATTAGTAGTCGTAAACCCCAAAACATTGGGTCGACTGTTCAACGAAGGTTATAAAATAAGGTATTCGTATGTTATATGAAGCTTAAAAATTTTTTTAGTATTTAACTCATATTTCTTCATATATGATATTTTTAGTTATGCATGCTTTCCTCATGACTCCTGTGAAAAAGGTCAAACAAACTTTTAAACATAATTATAAATTTATACTATATCAATCAGTTATAGCTAGAGGCTTAAAGAAAAGAAAGAGAGAAAGAAATTGCTGGATAGAAAGTTCCCGAATATAAAAATATTATTCTAAGAGTCTTAGAATTTCAAATTATATCAATAAATAATTGTTCAAATAATCATCAGCAATCATTGTTTAAGATTTACTTTGTTACTTTTTAAATAAAAAAGAGAGAAATTGCAGAATTCAATTGAATTTCAGAATTTCAATAGAAATAAAAAATAGTTCAACTAATCACCACTGAAATAAAAAAAAAATGTTTATCATAAAGTAAAAAAAGAAATACAAACTTGATGTTTGATTAATAAAGCATACTTAATAAATGTTTTTGATTTGATTTCTCAGTATCTTTCCTCAAATTGTTCGAATGACCTACATTAACTCAGATATTGATACAATTAGCCTTGAATTCATGAACTCCTAAAAAAGTTACCATGACTTATGAGTCATCAAATATTTTCTGAAGATAAATTATATCTTTGCAAACAAATTTTATAACCAACACTCCTCGTTTAATTATTTATAATAAATATATTTGAACAAAAAAATAAAGGCCATCTTTATACAAATACCAAAATGATCTTTTTCAAGGATGCTGGATAAAGTTCATTTTTTAGAACTTTAACTTACTTCTTATCTGCTTCTTCACAAAGCGATTTTAAGAAAAGAAATAATTATCTTTATGGTTTTAATTTCTATCATATAAAACGAAGCTTCCTAAACTACACTATAAAAAATTACGGTAAAAATTACCAGATCCCAGGGTGTCCGTACTTTTTACCATGAAATGCATTTTATCGAAGCATGGTAAAGAACAAAAATCTGATAAATCGTAATTTTTGAAGAAATATTTGCCGTAAAATCACTGAATCACTCGAATTAACTAAATATCATTGTAAAAATTACGGTTCAATATTTTGCGGTAAAAATGGAATCCAAAATGCCAATACTTTATACCATAATTAGATCCGGAATTTTTCACAGTGTATAGTCGAATGAAGTTGTGTAAAAATGGCTCATTTCACTATATATAATAATAGAGGTTCATTTCACTATGTATAATAATAGTAGCTCATTTCACTATATATAATGATGGTAGTTCATTTCACTATATATAATAATAGTAGTTCGTTTCAATATATATAATTATAGTAGTTCATTTCATTATATATAATATTTCGAAACCTAATTACTTAAAACTATATGCGAAAATTTGATTAGTTCTTACATATCAATTGTCAAAATTTCAGTTCTTAAATTTCTATACAAAAAATTTTTCGATGAGTAACATTTTGAAAAATTATTTCGGCAGTTTAATTGCAGGAATTATTGTATCTCTTCATTCTCTTCTTATTATGTAGAACTGGAAAAATTATATTTTATTGGTAAGTTAATTTGCTTGCTTGTTTTTTTTTTTTTTTTTTTTTTTTTTTTTTTTTTNTTTTTTTTTTTTTTTTTTTTTTTTTTTTTTTTTTTTTTTTTTTTTTTTTTTTTTTTTTTTTTTTTTTTTTTTTTTGTCAAAGAATTACTTTTTATTTGTATTTGAATTTGAGTGGCCTCTTGAAATTAGGAGGCACTAATATCAGACATCTTGTGTGTGAATTAAATTCTGCCCATATTGAGAAACAATATTTTTTTTAATAAATGCATCAAATGTTCACCTGTTCGTCTTGGGTTATTCACCGTCTATTTCAAAATTATTGGATATTTATTAATTGGAAATTTATTAATTTACCATGATTAGTTCACTATGTATATAATATAAAAATACAAAGAAAACGACGAAAAAAATAAAATAGAAACGAATTTTTGAAAGGAGTTGAAAAACTACCAAAACTGGCAAAATTATTTTAAATCCTTTTAAAAATTTGAACAAAAAATTTACAAAGTCATAAAACAAAATAACAAAACGATATATCTCATCGTCAGCTTACGCGATAATCTACGTTTGAAAATATATTTTTTTCTTTAATTCTTTTCTGTCTCTTCATTGTGTTATTTTAATTAATTTTTTAAGTCATTTTTCCGCGCGAATTGAACTTGGAATCTATTAGATTTATTATGTTGCGTGTAAAATGTTTAAATACTGTTAATATATCACAATATACTTAATTTTATTTTAAAAAAAGATAAAAATTTCACAAATAAATTCTAAATATTTGGAACCGGTTGTCTTTCTATTACTGTGAATCAGGAAATATTACTTGAATATTACTCAGAATTACTTGAATCACTATTTATAAGCACTAAAACAGAATGTTTTAGTGCTTATAAATAGTACCTATGTATGCAACAGAAAAGATCAATTTTAAAAAAAATGTTGCAAAAAAATTATTCTCTTTAAGTTCTTTTTGTAATAAATTGCGTAACCTGAAGATTTAATTTCCTTTTCAGGAACTATCAAACATTGATAAACCACTGAATAAAATAAAATTTCAAAAAAAAAATATGCTTCTTCGCTTTTGCCTATTGGGCATGGATAATTTATTAAAAAACTTATGGTTATTTAACTTTTTGTCCTTCCAGACAAAAAGTTAAATCCTTCCAGATTTTAACGACCTGGTCGTGACTTGTTTGTTATTTCAGCTGAAATGGCTGAAAGCAAGAAAAGAACTTATCAGCTACCAAATTATGAATCATCCATGTTGATAGGGAAAAGTCTTTGGAAATTTTTCTAGTTATGATATTCGTTTCGTTTTTAATGATCTCTAACGAGTATTTCTAATTATTCGTTACGATGATCTTATATTTTACGCATGGCATAAACTAACTCAGAAAAAAAGAATAAAAAGATTGGCTAAAAACTTTAAATTAAAATTATAGCGTATCAGAAAATGCATCTGGTTTCAAGATTTATTATTAACTAGCTGAATACCTTTATCGCTAGTACGAGGTAAAAAAAAGTAAGTAATGAATAAATCTGTAATTATAAACACCCCAACACAATTAATAAAGCTGATGTAATTATAATTTTCATTATTTATCATTATTTGTTGCCCATGTCAATAGCTCTATGTTATTAGATTAAACAAAACAAACTTTTAAAAGTTCAACTCATCAAAAATAAAATTAACAGTACTAAGCATTATTTGACCTATTTTTTTCTCACATTCAATTCAAGATAGTCATAATTACCACATTCAAACATTTTCTTCCGGTACACAACTTAATTTTTTTACTAAATTTTGTTTTTAAATTATTTAGTTTTACCGCAACCCGCTACAAAAGTGTAACAATAAACAAAATAAACACGTGGATTTCATATAACTTTAGAAATACAAATTGGATAGCTGCAAGTGACGTCATCGTAAGTAAATCGCAGCATTCGTCGATTCAAAAGCCAATCAGATTCGACACACACATGTGACGTCGCTTACAGTTACCCAATAAAATCTGATTTATTAGTGACCAACTAAATTTGATGCTTAAGCACATTCACTTCAATTCTTCTTTAGCTGCAAGTATTCAATTCTGTGCCGTAGCTCTTACACGTCATATATACGTTGATCCATGAACTTACTATACATAACGAATAAAAAACAATTAATTGGATTCTTGCAATTCAAGAAGAAGATCAGAAGAGAAGATTAATTAAATACAGCTCCGCATCACTCTTGGAATTTGCTAAAATATAATTCTTTCTCGTCTGTGTCTCTTATTTAACTTAGACTTATTATTTGTTTATGTATTTTATTATAACCAAGATATATTTTTGTTTGCGTACCTGGCAGCTTTGATGCATAATTAGTTTGATTATACTCTACATGGCTTCGTGCCTGTCTTTGTGTTCAGTAAGAAATATATAGTGAAAAAATTTAAATCTTTGTGAAAGAGTATAAAATGTGTCTCCTAAGAGAATTGATACTTGATGGGCTTGGATTACTCGAAACAGAACTGAAAGAACGGTTGCCAACGTAAACAAAAGCCACGTTGCAGCAACCCATCAGAATCGAGATACCCACACTACGTCACTTGCAGTTGTGCCATTATTAAAGAACGTACAATAAACTTCGTTTTTGATTAAGCAGAGCAGTAAGCTATCAAACATCCCTGATAATATCTTAAACAAACATAATCGCCTGCAGTTTAATTTATAACAATTCTTAATACAGAACCAAAAAGTAAATAGTCACGTCATTGACCTAACAGATAACTGTTTTCATGAACTTCCCAAATCCTATTTTTTTGAAAACTTAAAAATTTTGGAAGAACGCTAGGGAAAATAGTTTGGAGAAAAACAGGAGATTATAGGGGAAAATAAAGAAGAAAAAACTTTCCAGGATGATTTGGTTTTTAAGAAGGCTTTTCCTAAGGATTTGTCGAATAATCCTCTTATTTTTTTCAAATTTCAAACGTGAACTTAAAATATCTCATTGGTTATGATTGGTGCAGTTTATTTTTAATGAGAGAGTTAAAAAAAATTATGAATGGAAAAGAGTAATTTTTGTGACAATGTGACAACTACTCTGTGAAAAATTCAAAAATTCCGTATCCCATTTCCGGGACAAATTATATCTTTTTAAACAAATTTTATAACCAACACGCCTCGTTTAATTATTCATAAAATATATTTGAGCAAGAAAATAAAGGCCATCTTTATACAAATACCAAAATGAGCATTTTCAAGGATGCAGGAGAAAGTTCATTTTTCGTGTATGAACATCAGCCTGTTTACAAAGCGATTTTAATAAAATAAAAAAATATCTTCCTGATTTTTATTTCTATCATATAAAGAAAAGCTTCCTAAACTACTCTATAGAAATCTCATATATCATGATTTTTACTGTAATAATTACCTTAGAATCACTGAATTACTCTAATTAAGTAAACATTACTGTAAAAACTACGGTATATTATGATATGAAAATGGATTTTACTATCAACTGGATTTTACGGATGACTCACCCAATGTTCCAGTCCTTTATACCGTAATTCAATCCTGAATTTTTTTAGTGTAGCTCCGTCCTCCAACTTTTTATTATGAAATCAAATCGAAAAAAGTTAAGTTTTATCTTTTTCTGGTACTCAGTTTCAACTGCAAAAAATCTACTGAAAGTAATGAATGAAATAAATATTATCAAGTCATAAGAAATCCCAAGAAAGTTTCGAGAAGTTTTTATAAGCCACAAAAAAAATTAAAAGCGGCATGTGAAGTAATAATCTAGAAAGTGAGAAAATTGAAGTTATTTCAGCTTGATTTATCACTGAGAATATTTTAAAAATATATTCACAAAAGCAACGGACTGTTGAAAAGCACTTGAATATTTATCTTAAAAATACAATACAGCATGCAAATATTGCGTGAATGATAAATTTTACAGGTTTTGACAACCTTATCGACACTTACACAAAGAAAAAAAAATTCTGGCATTTCTGATTTTAAAAGAAAATGTAGTTCTGGTTAATAAAATCAAAAAATACGGTATATAAACTATTTATTTTCTAATTATTCCATTCATATGGTGACCAGATTACAGGAAATTCTGGTTTTCGAAACTATAGTTTTCATTAGCACATATTTAGTAAAAAATACAAAACTGAAAAGTAACTGTAACCGAATAAATGGTTTTCATGAAGTTACTTTTCAATATGCTAACGTGTTAATATCATTTTTGGAGTTGTTTAATATGTTCTTCAATTACCAAAGGATAAATTATGAAATTAAAATGATAATTTACTCAATTTATAAAATTTAAATATTTAAAAAATAGAGGGCTAAGCCCCCTGTTCGTTGCCGCTCACCAACCCCGATACAATAATTTTCGCAATATTTTTTGTTTCTTGGCAGAAAACAGTTTATAAACTTAAGTTAAAATTAGTCACTAGTTAAAATCATTAAGTCACAGTTTCTGGGAAGATTTGAAATCTAAATTTCATATTAAAAAATATCATCAGAAAACGTGTAACTCAAAGAAAATTTAGATAATTTAGGGGGAATGTGATAATGTTAATTATCACGAGTTTATTCTCTTCTTAATATAATTTTGTTTTTTTTTTAAATTTGCTTCACTTTTGCTTTTCTTAATATTTGCCTTAACTTTGTTTTTTTTATTAATTTGCTTTAATTTTATTTTCTTAATTTGCTTTACTTTTATAACATCTTAACTCTTAACTTATTTTTTACGAATTCCTGCTCTTAAATGCACTTAACGTTCAGTTTATAATTAAATCATTTATCAATTTACAATGTACATGTTAATTACTGCATATTTTTTTTAATTATTAACTTTTATATGTTATTATTATGCTTTATATTTTAATTATGCAATTGTAATTTATTTATAATTATCTATTATTGTTTTTTTCCTTTTTTCGGTCATGCACTCTCCTCAAGAGATATTTCCCAATCTTTTTTTTTTCACATGCGGTAACCTGATATGCCCTGCACCCCATCATCTTGGTCCCCTCTTCGGATGGGTCCCCTCTTCCTTTAACTCTTAGCAGTTGACACCTGCGTGGGAGGATTAGGACCTTTTTTTTAAAAAACTTTAAGAGGGAAATAAATAGAACTAGTTCAAAAGTTCATGGTAGGAAAGCGCTTTAGTGGCACAGGAGGAAAATTTCGGTAATGGCAATGTAGTTTTTAATTTTTTGATGTGCCCTCTTTTCCTCCGTGTTTGTAAGTGGAGTTCATAATCTTCCTGGATAAAGATCACGAAATCATGAGAAATAAATATGATTTCAAACGACGTTATTTTACTATATAATAGCGATGTTATTTACGCAATAGAATAGTCGTAGAGGAATATCTTTGTCCAAGATTCACGCTTGTTTATGAATAAAATATACATTCCATTTGATTTACTGATGTTATTATAATATGAAACACGTGTAGGACCATGAAAATTGACCGTGAAAAAAACAGGTGGTATGTGTACGAGCATTAGCATTTTCCTCATACAGTTAGGAAATGTACTTATCCCTTATGCGTTGAAAACACCTCAGCACCTGTACAAATATCACCTTAGAGCTCTAAAAGTGGAGTAAAATTTTAAAAATAAAAAAACACGCATTTATTTTTAGAAATTTTTTTCATCTTAGAATATTTAATTCATGTTCTTAACTTTTCTTTTATCATTTAGATAAATAGTGCGCTTTTAACGCTGCTTAAAGTTTCACCTCACTTTATAATTTTAACGGCAGGTACTGAATTTTTGTTCTTCACCTTGGAAGATGCTGAAAATGTTGCTCATTTAATGTTATCCAGTGAACCTAAGTCACGCAGACGAGCAACATTTCCCACGCTATACTGTCGCAGATACCCTCTCATAGGTTGGGCCAAATTCACACATCACCCACAACAGAGGACAACACACAGAGAGAAACATCCGTGCCGTGAGCGGGATTTGAACTCGCAGCCATTGGCTTCGCAGTCAGGCACACTAACCGCTATAAGAAACTGATCCTGGAACTAATATTTTAAACTTTTTCTAGTAAGAAAATTAATTAAAAAATAGATGAAATATGAAGCTTTAAAGCGATACATATTACAAGAGAATTTGTTCTAAAAAATTTTATTATTCTACTAAAAGAACCGCAGAGTAGGATACTAATATCTGTAAAAGTGAAAAGTCTCATTTTTGAGAAATATTTTTGATATTTTGATAACTTACAATGCTGAAAAAAGAACAAAAAAATCGTAGCAGTAATGTACAATGATGTACTAAGTCGTACGATGATGTACGAAGTCGTACTGCCCGGTATGCCCTACATCAATGTTCTTTAAAGCCAGTTGCCACTGCCCACTATGTATTTAATCAGTACTCCGAACACTGATGTTTCTCTAAATCTATCCTCCGCAGATATTAAAATACAGAATAAATATAATAATATTAATGACTAATTTAATATCAAATCAGNTTTTCTCTAAAAAACTGCTATGTAATCCTTTAAGTATTGACGTAGTTTTCTGAAATAAAATCATCAATAATATGAAATGTCGTGATATTATCATGTCGTGATATCATAACTAATATGAAATGTCGTGAGATCATCTAAATTGAATAGAGAGCAATTTTATTACGATAAAAGTTCATAATTTTAATTCAAACTTATTATAAAAGAAAACTTTTTTCTAAAAAACTGCTATGTAATCCTTTAAGTATTGACGTAGTTTTCTGAAATAAAATCATCAATAATATGAAATGTCGTGATATTATCATGTCGCGATATCATAACTAATATGAAATGTCATGAGATCATCTAAATTGAATAGAGAGCAAGATTCAAAATAAAAATAATTAACTTATCTTATTATAGCAAAAACTGTAAAGGCATCTCTTTCATTTTAGTATATCAATTAACATAATTTCATTAATTTATCAATTTTCATTTGTTTTAAAAACTCATATCATTAAAAAATGTTCATTGAATATTTTAAATTTGGTAATTATTGGTATCAATTACATTTGGCATTGGAGGCACAGTTTGATGAAATGGGTATTTAAGAACTTGACTAACCTTCTCAGATCCCCAATTTGAATCCCATAGATCTCATTTGGAGTGAATTAGAACGCATATTGCGTATCTAACCAAATCTACCATCATCACTGTCAGCACTCACTTCAGCCATGGTGGACGCCATAAAGTCAAAATGTCCAACTATCAAAGAGTGGTGGAAAATCTCCAGAGATGTTTGCAGACTGTAATCGATTCAAAATAAGGACCCCAACATCATATTAATATATGCCTCAAGACTCATCATTTCCGTACCACTTGGTGTTCTGATACTTTTGATCAAATAGTGTATATGTTACTGTGATTGACCGAAATTAGTGACTGATGACTTCCACTGGTGAACGTTGACAATCACTTTGGTAATTGTCAGAAATACATACCAGGTCTAATTAAGAGTCACTGCACGGTATACATTTGCCCGGTATGTCCTACATCATTGTTTTTTTAGGTACAGTGCCACTGCCCGGTATGCCCTACATCATTGTTTTTTGGGTACAGTGCCACTGCCCGGTATGTCCTACATCATTGCTTTTTAGGTACATTGCCACTGCCCGGTATGCCCTACATCAATGTTCTTTAAGGCCAGTTGCCACTGCCCACTATGCATTTAGTCAGTACTCCGAACACTGATGTTTCTCCAAATCTATCCTCAGCAGATATTAAAATACAGAATAAATATAATAATTTTAATGACTAATTTAATATCAAATCAGATATAACGAATACTTCGGACATTCACCAAAGCGACTTTGTGATTGTTGACATTCACAGGTGAAAGTCAACATTCTCCTGATTTCGGCCATTCACTGTAACATCTACTTAAAGTGACCAGAAGTCCTCAGATATTGAAAACAGTTCTCGAATTTTATTAATTGTCCTCAAAAACTTTAAAATTCTCTGAGGACAGAAAATTTTACCAAATTTTTACATTTGTCCTCAAATAACCTTGAATCTCCCCGAAAACATCTAATCGTTTTTATATGCAGTTAAGTATCAAAACAATCAGAAATGCGCTTGTTTTTTAAATAAGATAGTTATACCTTATTGTGAATACAAACGAAAAGCAAAAAAAGCACCCGATTAGAACCAACAGATGAAAACGCAATTCTCGCCTTAGCCAAAAATAAAACAAACTATAATTTCACATACGATTTTTCAAAACTGCTTAGCAATGAAGATAGTTCTGCATCTGATATTAGTTATCAATTAAAAAATAATGTTTGCAACACACATAAATTAATATTTTCCATAAATGCTTGGTTGCCCTCAAATTGTAAAATTTTTCGAGAGTGTTTCGCTGATTTGTCCTCAAATCATGGTTTATAAATGTGGTCAACTTATGTACTTCAAAGTAATTTTAAAATGAAAAAAAGTTTCAGTCGAAAATTATTATGTGACCCCCATTTAAATATGAACCATACCATAATTACTTTAAAAAAATATCAGTATATTAATAAAAACTATAGTACGGTCATTAAAATTGAATCGCAAAGTTTAAAGCGAAACTAAATCAAATGTGTTAAGCATTACAAAATATAAAGGTTATAAAACTTTTCAGTTTCAAAATAGTTTAACATATTAATTTTTTAAAGGTACACTAAAATTGGAAAAAACTTAGAGGCCCATTTCTTAATTTGGTAATAATTCGACAATTATATTAAAAAGTAATAATTATATTGCAAATTAATTGTAAAAATGCAATGGTGTCCTACAATATTAATCATAATTTACTAAGAAAATCGTAATATATAAAAATAAAGATGTAAATTGATTAAAATTGAATAGTTGGTAAAGTATTAAAAGAAGATATGCAATTCCATGTCGTGACAATAAAAAATAACACGATTTTTACTTTTGTGAGCATGAAGGAAATTAATTTTATTTTTTTTAATTTGGCACTAAGATATTTCAGGTGCAGATATGTTTTTTTAAAAACATTATTTTTGACCAGCATCTATATATATATTTCTCTTACACGGCACCAAAAAAAAACCTCATTACAACTCCCCGAATGGCAACGTTAGAAAATCGACCAATGATTGCTGCTAAAAATGTCACATGCCAAATCTAGCTCAGGTGGCTCAACATATAGCGCTTTTAAAAACGGAAACAATAACCAGAGTGAGCATTGTCAGGTTGTTCAATTCAGATTCATGCCCTAAAAACTTGATAATAAAATTTAATGCCATCTAAAGGACTCTGTAATGGCACTAGATTAATTGTTACAAACTTGCAGAGTAATTTAATTGAAGCTAAACTGATTGAAGATGATGAAGCAGGTACATTTTTCATTCCGAGAATACCTCTAATCCCCTCTGATAACAACGTGCCGTTTTCTTTTAAGGGAAAACAATTTCCTATTAGGCAGGCCTTCTTCATGACTATAAATAAGTCACAAGGTCAGACTTTTGAGAAAATCAGTTTAGTATTGANTCACCCCAGAGACTCTGTATACAAACTGTTTATATTTTTTAATTTTACTGTAATTTCACGATGAATGGGATATGGGTCTTCTGCGCGGCCCAGGTGCCCAGCTTTTGTTAAATAAAGTAAGTAAATTCGATTAAAAAACTTAGCGGCCTATTTCTTTATTTGGTAATAATTCGATTATTAAATTAAAAATTCATAATTATATTGCAAATTAATTGTAAAAATGTAATGGAATCCTACAGTATTAATCATAATTTACTAAGGAAAATCGTTCTATATAAAGAGGTAAATTTATTAAAATTGAATAGTTGGTAAAGTATTTAATGAAGATGTGCAATTCCACGTCGTGACAATAAAAAATTACACGATTGTTACTTTTGTGAGCATGAACGAAATTAATTTTATTTATTTTAATTTGGCACTAACAAGGGAAACTAGGGAAGTGTGACTCGCCTGTTTTGAAATAAACTAGTGGGATGTATGCTTTATGAGGGATAATTTTAGGGGGCAACATTCGTTTCGGCCCATAGAAGGTCCTATGAGAGATAAAAAATAATTCAATATATAGAAAAATCGGTATTTCATTACTTCAATGCAGAGTATTAGTTATTGTAATTGTCGCATAATCCAATTAATTTGTAATTAATTGGATAATTAATTATTTTGCTAATTAATAAATTAATTAACATTCGTTTCGGTCCATAGAAGGTCCTGTGAGAGATATAAAATAATTCAATATATAGAAAAATCCGTTTTTCATTACTTCAATGAAGACTATTAGTTATTGTAATTGTCTCATAATCCGATTAATTTGTAATTAATTTGATAATTAATTAATTGGATAATTAATGAATTATTCAGAAAATTAATTATTAATTAATTGTTAATTAATTATTTGATTTCCAATTACACACTCCAATTAATTTGGAAAGTTTTAAAAAAAAAATTAAAGAAATTTGATATCACATTTTTTTTTTAAATTAGCCTAATTGGTTTTTCTGAAGAACTACAGATATATAAAATTTTCGAAATCAATTTTGACAATAAATATGCATTAAATAGTACGTGAAAGTACCACAAAATTAATTGGAGTATGAGATAATTACAATAACTATTACTCTGCATTAAAGTAATAAAACACCGATTTTTCTATATTTTGAATTATTTTTTATCTCTCACAGGACCTTCTATGGGTCGAAACGAATGTTTCCCTCTAAAATTATTCCTTATAAGGCATATATCCCACTAGTTTATTTCAAAATTGGCGAGTCACACTTCCCTAGTTTCCCTTGTAAGATATTTCAGGCACAGATATGTTTTTATAAAAACATTATTTTTACGAGAAAAATAATTCCAGATGCCACGTCCAAAAGAAGACCGTTGATTTACCCAGATCCCTAATTTTTTTTACGTTTTATGAATTGCAAAGGTAACAAAAAATTTCCTTCCATTGGTTAATTACTGTTTATTAATATATTAGTTTTTATTAATTTTAAAGAAACATTATATTAATTTTTTCTGTCGAATATTTTTACTAGGTTATTCTAAATTTGGTTATGAATGGATTTTGAAACTAAAGCCTCGACGTAGTGGCGCAAAAGTGATAACTTTTGAATGGATAGTGACCAGACTTGACCTTGTTAGTTGACCTTTCGGGGAAATTGACTAAAAATCATTGTGAAACCTCATGATCCATGATAAACAATCACTTTATCTCATTTATTTATATTTTACGAAGTTCAAACAAAAAAATCAAATTTTTATCAATTATTGTTTTTTTTCCTCAATTTAAAACTGTTTCTCTGCACTTCTTTCAAACTTTGATCAGGGGAAAATCCTTATTCAATGTCTTATTAGTATTAAAATCAGATAATTTTCAAAAATAACGGTAAAAGGGTTGCCTCCAAACTATTAATTAAACAAGTCGATTTCTAAAGAGATTGAAAACTTTTATGTTATCTTGGTGCAAGTTTAATACACATTAGATAATAAATATTTTAAAAAATTAGACTAAGAGACCAGAAAACCTTTATGTTATCTTAGTGCAAGTTTGGTACACATTAAATATCTCAATCAATCAAAATATCAAAATTAGACTAAGAGACCAGAAAACCTTTATGTTATCTTAGTGCAAGTTTGGTACACATTAAATATCTCAAAGCATTAGAGTTAGAAACAAGAAAACTTTTATGTTATCTTAGTGTAAGTTTAATACATATTAGTTAATAAATATCTTAAAAAATTATATTAAAAGACCAAAATTTATGTTATTTTAGTGCAAATTTGGTACACATTAGATAATAAATATTTTTAAAAATTCGATTAAGAGACTAGAATTCATGTTATCTTTGTTCAAATTTGGTACACATCAGTTAATAAATATTTTAAAAATTATATTAATACACTAGAATTTTTGTTGTCTTAGTGCAAGTTAGGTACATATTAGATACCAATAAATATTTTAAAGCATTAGATTAAGAGACTTTTATGTTATCTTAGTGCAAGTTTGGTACGCATTAGATAATAAATATTTAAAAAATTAGATAAGGAGACCGGAAAACTTTTATGTTATCTTAGTCTAAGTTTGGTACACATTAGATAATAAATAATTTAAAAAATTAGATTAAGAGACCAGAAAACTTTGATGTTATCTTAGTGCAAGTTTGGTACATATTTGTTAATAAATATTTTAAAGCATTAAATTAAGAGACTTTTATGTTATCTTAGTGCAAGTTTAGTACACATTAGATAATAAATATTTTTAAAAATTTATAATATAATTTTCAAAAATGACCATAAAAGGGTTGCCTCCAAACTATTAATTGAACAAGTCGATTTCTAAAGAGACTGAAAATTTTTATGTTATCTTAGAGCAAGTTTGGTACACATTTGATAATAAATATTTCAAAGAATTAGAGTTAGAAACCAGAATATTTTTATGTTATCTTAGTGCAAGTTTGGTACACATCAGTTAATAAATATTTTAAAAATTTATATTAAGAGACTAGAATTTATGTTATTTTAGTGCAAGTTTGGTACACATTAGTTAATATATATTTCAAATCATTACATTAAGAGACTTTTATATTATCTTTGTGCAAGTTTGGTACACATTAGATAATAAATATTTTAAAGCATTAGATTAAAAGACTAGAAAACTTTGCGTTATTTTCTTAGAACAAATTTGATGCGTATGAATCAAAAAATATTTTTAAAACATTAGAATAGGAAATGAAATAGTTTCAAGTTATGTAGAACAAGTTTGATACGCAGTAAATTATAAAGATTTAAAAGCATTAAATTAAATGACTCGAAAAAAAGTTGCTATTTTCTTAGTATAAGTTAGATGCATTAGACAATAAAGATTAAAAAGCATTAGATTCATCAATTAAAATATTTTGTACTATCTTCTTGCAACAAGTTTGATAAAGCATTAGACAAAAAGGATTTCAAAGTAATAGGTTAAAACAGTCGTGCGCAAACTTTTTTCGACTGCGACCCCTTTTGTAGAGAGAAAATTTTTGGCGACCCCTAGAGATAAATGTTCACAAATATGATGTATATTTCGCGCATTTCTTTCGCCTCATCGAATAAAAACATCATCATATTTGACTTATATTAATTTTATTTACAATTTTAAGAAAATACTTTTTGTATAACGCAAAAATCAGTAAATTGCCCTTTAATGAGATGTATGTGGCTGCAAGTTTCTAATTATCTCATCGATGTTTGGATGCATGTTGCTAATTGCAATTCGCATATCATCTTCAGGGTTTAAACGCGAGCGGTATTTAGTTTTTATTGAAACTAGGTTACTAAATCCAGTTTCACATAAATACGTTGATGCAAATTGTATTAACACTCTGATGGCGTTCTTGCATAAAACGGGATATTGTTTTTCCACGGATAGCCAAACTTTTTGGCAAGGCTGAGTCTTAAATTGATTTCGAAGAGTATAATCACTAATTAGATCAATCAATTGCTCTTTCTCACTAATTTGAAGAGTTGAACTGCATATGTCAAAGGAAAATGGATCACGAATCCAACCAAGATCGTTTTCATGAAAATCCTCGAATCTTCTCGAAAAAAAAATTTTTAACTTTTCAATGTGATTGGAAATGATGTTTTTAAATTTAAATATATCTATATTATTTTCCTTGATAAAATCGTTAAAGCAAGGGAACATGTCGGTGTTGTTTTTATTCAGATCAGTTTGCCAGAGACTAAGCTTATTCTTTAAAGCTTGAATTTTACTGGCTGCAGTTATGATAGTTGAATTCTCACCCTGTCAGCTCAAATTTAAGTCGCTAAGTTTTTCGAAAATATCAACTAAATAGCTCAGCTTCCCTAGCCAAACTTCATTGATATAATAACTTGCCAATCTATGTTTCTTTTCGATTTAGAACATGTACACTTCATTTCGCAAATCAAATATCCGTCGTAGTATTTTCCCACATGAAAGCCATCTGACTTCGGTGTGTAACAGTAATCTCTCATACGTTGAGCCCATCTCATTGCAAAGTATTGAAAAGAGACGGCTGTTGTGACTGTTGCAATTAATGTAGTTAATTGAACTAACAGCGTCTTGTAATACGTTGTGCAACTCTTCATCCATATCTTTTGCAACAAGAGCTTGCCGATGAATCATACAGTGATTAAATACCATATGAGGAGCCATCTTCTGAATTAAGCCTCTGAGCCCTTTATTCGAACCTGTTAATGCTGCAGCACCATCAGTACAAACCGCAACACAGTTTGCCCGGGTAAGGGACTTTGTTTCAAAATATTCATTTATTACTTCGAATATTTTTTCTCCAGTTGTTTTTCCTTCCAAACTTTTGCAACATAAAAACGTTTCTGTTATATCTTCATTAAAAATAAACCTAACGTAAATAATTAGTTGTGACATTTTAGTAATATCGGTAGTCTCGTCCAGTTGTAAAGCAAATACAGATGAATTTTGTATGCGTTTTATGACTTCTGACTCGATATTTCGTGACATTTCGGAAATCCGCCGAGACACCGGTATCTCTTGATAATGGTATTGTTTTTAATTCATTTCCATATTTATCGCCATCCATAATTGATGTCATCTTAGTTGCTGTAGGAAGGATTACGGATTCTCCAATTGTATGGGGTTTCATTGTTTTTCCTATTAGATAAGAAACTTCTAAAGAAGCTCGTAATTCTTTCTGAGGTATTGCTGTAAGTTTCTTTAAATGTGCACTTTGAATTTTAAGATTTTCAACTCGTCTTTGAAAAAAATCGGCATGTTTATTTTGAAGTTCTTTACGTTTAGTTTCCAGGTGCCTTTTTAATTTAGCTGGTTTCATGCTCTCATTTGCTAATTTTTCGTTGCAAATGACACATATCAGGTGTTCTTCATCATCAACAACACAAAATGTAAAACCATACTTAATAAATTCCTCATTGTATTTTCTTATTTTTTTAGATCGGGCATTTAGTTCAGTATTTTGCGACTCCTCATCAGTATTTCTTCGTTTGTTAGCTGAAGATATACCTGGTGTACGTATTACCCATTTATCCATTATGAAGATGGAGGTTAAATTATTTAAACTAAAACAAATAATATCTAAAATTTTATCATTTTTTTCGAGAAACTCAATAAAATTAACAGAGATCTTTCTCTAATGATAGTACATACCTGATAACAAAGAGTAGCAAAGCCCGATAAAAATATAAAAAATCAAAATTACACTGCGTGGTTAAGTATTACTTCAATACTTATTAAATAAATGAGCAAGATCTAGCATCTCGCAAACACATTTAATGACAACCTAACAAGATACACAAACACAAACTGAAACTAAACATAAATGCAAACTGAAACTAAAACTAAACAGTTAATACACAGTCACAGTTAATCTGACTGATGCCGCACACACAACGTCACATGATATAACTCGAGGATAAACTAAAACAATTGCAGGCCAACTGCTACATGCTACAACTTCATGCGAACACTTCACGTCTTCACTCTGACTATCAGATACACCGCGTACCTCGCCATCTGATTGGCTGATCACAGAAGCGAATATTTGCCCTTTCGCTGCAGTTAACGTCTAGTCAAATAGGCGCTTTTTAGTAAAACTGGCGAATTACCGCGAAGAGGGCGCTATCTACCGGAGTGAAAAACTTGCGCCTTCACACTTTACATACATTACGCATTACGGTCAAAGAAAGAGAACATCATGAAATTGTAATTAAACAATGAGTGACTGTGCTTCACTCTTTATATGTACACTGTATGGTATGCAGCATGCAGGGATAATGCATTTCATAAAAATTTGGCGACCCCAAAAACTTCTGGCGAACCCTACAGGGGCCGCGACCCCTAGTTTGCGCACCACTGGGTTAAAAGACTGGAAAATTTTGTTATCTTAGTGCAAGTTTGGTATATATGAAGATCATGAAGAGATCGCGGATTCGATCATGTGCCCTTCCAAAGATCTTCATGAAAATGGAAGAAAGATATCTATGAAAAGATGCATATAAATTGGAACAGGGTTGAATTTCTTTTCTTTGTTGTGATGTTTAAAAGACCAAAGAAAAAATTGGTCTTATTTAAATCAAGCACCAATTCACCGCTTGCTTGTATATGATGGTAGGTAGGTACTTTATTTACGTCGCACTAGAGCTGCACAATATGGTTATTGTCGATGATCTGGGGAAAATCCCTGAGGATGATCCGAAGACATGGCATCGTAATTTTGATCCTCTGCAGAGGACATTGCTCCTCTGCTTTGGTAGCCTGACAACTTGCGGGCGAATTCGATCACTTGACGGCAGAACAGTTTAACGCGGACCGGTACCGCTCACCCATTGGTCCCTATGCAGGCTGATCAAAGTCGTCAGCCACCCGCTTACTGACCGCAGTCAGTGATACTTGACATTAGCGTTCTCTTGGAAACCGTGTCTTTACAATCAATCCACTGCTGGACGCTTGTGTATGATGAGATAATTCTATGACTTGAGTATATAAAAATAGGAGTTTATCTGTCGTAGTCTGAAATCTTAGTGCCTTTGCGCAACGTATTTACCATAGTGAACATTTTTTAATTTCGCAAGAAATAGATAATTGGAAGTTTGTCGAAATAATCAACGGAGTCTCCTAGACAGAGCGGCCTTGCTGATTCAGGAAACGTTCTGTGTCGTAAAGGTAGCAGGTTCGAATCTCGCTTCAAGTTTGGATGTATCCCTATGATGACCTTCTCTAACTTATGCAATCATATCTTCAACTTGGCATGAGCTTATAAAGGCACTTTCTAATGAGCAGTAGTAGTAGTACTTCATGTATGTCGCACTAAAGCTGGACAATTGACAATTGGCGATGGCCTGGAAAACATGTCTGAGAATAATCCGAAGACATACCACAGTTTTGATCTTCGTCAGAGGAAATGGCTCTCTTGCTTTGGAAGTTTGACAATGGCCAATACCGCACAATCTCGGTTTCTTTGCAGGCTGGTCAAGATGTCACACACACTCACTCTCTGAATGCTGCCAGTGATACTTTACTTCGGTAATCTACTTGGAACCATGTCTTACGATCAATACTCGGTGGAACATGTAATGAGAAAAAAGCCTACGGATGCATCTGTAACAATGAATGAATAAATGAATAATAAACACATAAAGAGTCTTCCAGGTAAAGCAGTCTTACAATCCACAAAATGCTCTGTAGCATGGAGATAGCTAGTTCGAATTCTACCGTAACTCTTACTGCAGCTTTGTAATTCTTTGCTAACTTTTCTATTATTCAACATCTTATCTATTATTCAACATGAAAAAGGCTCATAAACCTTACTTTGCAATGCATATGCATTACATACTTGCATAAGTATCTGTAGCAATACAAGTTTACTCACAAACTTACGTATCTTTTTTAGCAATAAATAAACAAATTAAATCAACACAAAATGGGGCCAAACTCTATGTAGCGTAGAGAGAAGTTGGTCCAAATTCAGCCATAACTCTGATTGTATCTTCGTGCTGTCCTTCTCTGAATTATACTATCCGTCTTTATACTTGACGAAGGCTTATACGTCGTACTTAAGTAATTAAGCACACCTGCATATATGTGTGCCACTAAATAAACAAACACACGGACCTACCTGACCGAGTGGCATTGCCCGTCAAACGCGCTGCAAAGCGTGGAGGTAGTGGGTTCGAATACCCTGGATGTATCTTCGTGCTGTCCTTCTATGTATTGTGCTATCTGTGCTATCTAAGGTTTATAAGCCTAAGTTGAGTACACAAGCCTGCAAATGTATATAATTCCAATAAACAATAGATAAACACAAAATTAGCTTCACCTTGTTTAAAAAAGCTCATTTTAAAATTCTACTGGCAAAAGTTTAACTTACTATGTTTTTAATGATGGTAGAACATATACAAATTAAGCAGGCCTTTTTGGCTTTTTTATTCGACTGTGAGGATATAATGATTCCTACATGATGAATTGTGGATTAGGGTAAGTGTTTAAAATTTTGATATCCAGATCGTCATTTCCAAGCAAATAGCTATCTAAATATACACCAGACAAATAACTAGGTAACTTTTTTAAACATATCTCTGTAATTTTATTTAAAATTTAAAAAATTTTCATGTTATGTCTGAAATGAGTGTCTAAAATGATTTAATCTAATGTATTAAAATTTCTGGTTATAAGACTACCAAAATCCCGATACTATTTTGCGATCATTGTGTACAATTATATTTCCTTTTACTCAAAATGTAACGGTTTACTTTTTATTAGAAAATGCTTGCACAGTTCCTCGTATTTAGATGTCATATGTAATCAATATATTTTGCAGCAAGTAAAGATGAATATTGTATTAAAGATTGAGCTTGTTACTAAAATAAAAATATCCATTCATTCATTTTCTCTTTACATAAATGTTTAGAACAATTTTATTTTTCTCATCCGTTTCTCTCAGTTTTAAGAAATTGAAGAAAAGCATAGTGAGCAAAAAAGAAAAATCAGTACTTAATAGGTAACAAGATATCCGAAAAAATATTTAATTAAAAGAATTTAATAGCAATAAAGTGGACAGATTCTGTCGGAAGAAATAAGGAAATTCCGGAAATGAAAATATTGCCTATATATTTGGAATTTCCCATAATTATCAAATTTAACTACACTTCTAAAAATTTTGATTTACGTTGAACCACAATATCGTTCACAAGCTTACAGTTCAATTTGAGCTTTATTATTGAGCATATTATCTCTGCTTAAATTCGATGCAAGTTCTGCGTTCCTTTTAATTTTGCCGAATAGAACCACTGACTGTTAAAACCCTCTATGCATAAGCCATCTATCAGGTTACCTACAGAACCATTGTAAAAACAAAAGATGCTGCGTGAATTGCAAATTTACGAACGAGAGAAACACAACTAGCTTAAAGATTAACCATAGCTCGTTGATTCCTATTTGTCCCTCGGTCAAAAGAGTGTATAGTCTACTCAGAAGAACGAGTGCTTACGCCTTAGTATTACTGTTCCTTTATATCAACCATCCACTGTTGCCTAACTGAACTTTTAGATGCGTTTTTTACCAATTTTTTTTCCTTTAATGAGTTATGGTTTAAGGTCGGGATAGCCTGGCTGGTAGGGCACTGGGCCCATGTCCAAGAGTTCGTGGATTCGATCCCAGTAGGCCGATGACTCCCCGTGTAGTAAATGGTGACTGATGCACGCTAAATCTGTCGAGTCACGAAATCCTCCATGTTCATAACAAATCAATATCTCTGGGGGTACTGATCCAGGAGTTTCCTTGCCTTCTGGATTGGTTCAAAATTACAAGGCTACGAAGTTGAGCATTAGTAGTCGTAAACCCAAAATTTGGGTCTGCTGTTCAACGACGGATATAAAATAAAATAAAATGAGTTATGGTTTAATTTTTAATGAGTGATTTTTTTATTTGAAATTGTTGTTGGAATTATTTAATAAGTGTTGGTTCATGGCAGGACTTGCGGTTTTGCCAGCAAGAGTTATGTCTGTGGTTCATAGTGTGGTCATTAGCTCACTGCTACCAGCCCGGAAATTGGCAGGTTGACTTATGACAAGTGATGCCGTGGCACAGCGCGTTTTGGGGCTAGAAGTGTTTTGCTCACGTGCCTGTTCTTTCTATCGATCTGCTCAAATTCGTGCAAACTGTTTGGCTCTATTTTGTTTAAGGAATAGTGTTAATGGGTTGAAATGTTTAAAATCAAATAGTTTTTACATTTTTAGCATTATGTAATATTTTTGATTAGGCAGAAGACACGGCATCTGAAAATGTTAAAACTTATTTAACCTCTTGGGATCCAATGTCCAGTAGATTGGACACATTTTGGAATAATTTTTAACACTCAAAAAATCTTTCATAATTTTTTTTTCTGTTTGTATGCCTTAACAAATTGATTGTCTTTGTTAAATTATAGTTGGTTTACTCTCGCTAGTCAGAAATTTTCATCGCAATGAAAAATTATTTGAAAGACACGAAATTTGATTCAAGTAACCTTTTGGGCAGTTATATGACAAATAAATATTTTATCAAGTATCCTATGATATGTAAAAAAAAAAATTGCTAAAAATTAAAATTTAACATTTTATGCTGTATTAATAACACTAGGGAACAAATTTCGTTGCATTCATACAAATATTTTTTGTTGCATTTATATAAATTTGTATTTGTACAAAAACATAATACATATGTTCTTGCCTAAGCTACGGGTGGAAATTTCAAATTTCTAATTAGTTTTGCTTCCAAAGTTACAGAGTTTGTTTGAATAACAGATTTAATCCATTTTTTGTTGAAATGTAGAAGTTAAAAAAAAAAAGTTATATATAGCAGGGGAGAGCGCAAATGTTGCACAAACTTCTAAGGGAGTTAGAGCACATCATCAAGGCTAAACTGCATAGGAACCCATGCCGATAAACGTCATCGTACACAGCTAGGGGCCCTTCCTTGTTGTGACTTGTTCAAAAGTACAGGAAGAAGCAATTTATTATATAAAAGCACCCCTTGCTGTGCATGATGATAACTCAGGACATGGGTTCCTATGCAATTTTAGTCCTGATGATATGCCCTAACCCCTCCAGAAGTTCATCGCAACATTTACGCAACCCCAACGTTTATAACTTGTTATATATAACGTTTTTAAACTTGTACATTTTGACAAAACAATAAACTATGTCATTTAAGCAAACTCTTTAGCTTTAGGAGCAAAACTAATTTTACATTTGAAATCAGTGATGCGGAAGTACTATGTGTTAAAAAATCTCGTGCAATAGAAAGAAAAAAAAATTTCCCCAGTGTAATCATTAAAAATAATGGTTAAACTTTATTAATATAATTTTTGTTTAAATTTTATCGCATTCATGAGTCTCGGGTCTCAGGATTACGTTTTGTTACATTTCCTTACGCTAAATAATAAAGAAAGAAATTTGAATTTTTTTTCCCTCGTGGACCTCTTGAACCAGTGCTTGTGGTTGCCTCATCGTCTCGCCCTGTATTAATGTATTTGTATTAATAATGTATGTGAATGCGTCATAATTTAATTTCAGAAGAGTAACAATCAATTGATATTCACAAGAGACGTACCTTGACATAACCTTAAATCCGTCGCATTGTCCGTGGGATTGTTTTCACTCATTTTTTACAATTGTTATCCACTAAATTTGAAAATAAAAAATA
>NC_092206.1:22090381-22349314 GCF_043381705.1 Parasteatoda tepidariorum
CCACTATCCACATAAATCAATTATTAAAGTTGTATTTAGTTTCAATAACTTTTCTTTATAATGCAATAAAATCTGGCGAGCAGCTATTTAAACGATCAAACACTTCGTTTGTTTATTTGTGGCTTGAAGTTAGGCTCGCAGAAAATGCCGTTCATGGGTTAAATTTAGTAGGAATAACACAACCTGTGACGTAGGCTATAGTATACCCAATTCTTAGAATTTTATGCATTTGCAATGTACCTAAGTTAGAAGCGAGCGAAGCGAATAATATAAGATTGCGTAGAAATTTTCGGGGGTTGGAGAGTGTTAGCGAGCAGGGGGCGCAGCCCACTAGTAACTAATTATTACTTTTCGCTTAAAACAGCCAGATAAATTTAAACATGATTTCTTTTTGAAAATATAAAGCTTTGTTTTTCATAGCAACGTATATGAACCTTGAAGGATAAATATCGCAACCATTTTAAGAGGGTCAAAAATGTTTCTACTTCAATATTTCAAGAACTGTTTATTCAGTTGGAAAACAATTCCTTTAACGAGATTCTAGGAATAAAAAATAAAATATATTTTGTTTTCCCTCGTATCATCGTACCAGGAACTTACACTCAGTTACGACTTTTTAATGCCGTCACTAACGGCATTTTATTGTTTAACATTGAACTATGTATTATTATATTGTTTTTTTCCTAAAAAACACTAAATTTCATTAAATTTAATTGATTGATTGTAATCTCAAATCGATTTATCGATGAGTCATACGTGATATATAGATTCAGAACATTTTTTTCCATAATACAATAATTATTCATATTTTAAAATCGTGAATATGTTAACACGGTGGTATGCAAGAAGAAAAAAGTAGTGTGGTTAAGAAGAATTAATTTAGAGCTATAAATATAAAGGATCAGCTATCATTATTTTATTAAATTACAAATGAAAAATATACAGGCCACATCAGTAGGATGTACGGAAGATCAGACCACTAGGCACTCGAAGCAAATTTGAGATGGTTAAATGGCTAGATATTTTGTTTTATATTCGTCGTTGAACAGCCGACCCAATTTTGGGTTTATGACAACTAATGTTCTACTCCTACTCATCGTCTTGCATTCCAAGACTAGCTACCATAAGATATTTATAAGATTTTAGGGTAACAACGGATAAATATTTGAAAACGGTTATTAATACATTTTATTATTTGATTAATTATTATTTTATAACAAGTGTTTGGTAAATAACTCTTAAAGTTTCAAGCTTGTAATTTTGAACCTATCCGGAAAGCAAGGAAACTCCTGGTTCAATACCCCCAGAGGTATTGATTTGTTATGGGAACAATGAGGACTCGACAGATTAAGCGTGCATCAGTCACCATTTACTAAACGGGGAGTCTTCGGTCTGTGGGGATCGAACCCACGAACTCTTGGACATGGGCCCAGTGCCCTATCAACCAGGCTATCACGGCCTTCAAAATGGCTATATAGAAAAAGGCGATGAAGAAAGGAATTGGAGATCAGGTCGAAGACTAGCCAACCCTACTCCCAGGGTAACAACCCAGAACCCAACCCTACTGTCGAACAGATAAAGATGCTACACATATACGTCCAGGATTATTTGCATCGTCATTGAGTAAATGTCGGCATATTTTTGATAGTTAATTAGATAGTATAATGCACGATAAAAAAATTTTCTTCATAGAGATGTCCAAGTCAGAGGCTGAACTAGATCAGTGTCGCACTATCATGTAATCAATTTCCATTTGCACTACTCTAATTAAATGATTCGTATTTCTATTCCAACAGAAACTTGTTCCTAATGGCTGCATCAGTAACTGATAATCATTAATGAATTTCCAGTGGACAAGTAATTGAAGTGACGTCAGCTTAGACATCTCCATTGTCTACAAATAACTGACTGTGAGCCGCAATGACTCAGGGAATAAAGCGTTCGCCTTCCAATGAGGCGAACCGGGTTCGAATCCTAGTCGATACGAATTCTGCATCCGGCTTGCACCGACCACAGTGCTGACGTGAAATATCCTCAGTGGTAGACGGATCATGGGTTAGAGTCCCCTTTCTCGCGGTCAGTGGGAAGTTCTCGCGGTCTTGCAAATGCGGGTCAGCTTCATCAAAAAGTCCTCCATAAAGTCAAATTTCTCCCGATACTCGATCCAGGAGTTCCGTTGTCTTCTGGATTGGGTTCAAAATTACAAGGCTACGGAGTTGAACATTAGTAGTCGTAAACCCATAAAATTGGGTCGGCTGTTCAACGACGGTTATAAAATCAAATCAAATAATACAATTGACTGTAAAATGGTGAATTTTTGTCATGTGAATCAATAAGTCTTACTTAATCCAATTTTGCAAAGTCTGGATTTTAACACTTTAACATCTTCAAAAAGCACTTATGCTAAATTTTCTTATTTATCAACTTGGGTCTTGCACCGATGAACTCTATGTTAAAGCAAAAATGCCACAAAATAATTTCTTTTATAGTAGAATGTATCCATGTTATCGATCCCTCAAACGGGAAATATTCGTCGGAAAAATATTGTTGCATGATTTTTCCCAGTGATAGTCTTCTTTTTATTTGGCTTAAACCCTCCTTCAGATTTCATTGGACTTACGTTTCATTGGACGCCGCTTGACTTCGTTACATTAAGTACATATAGTTCGTCTATAGAAAGAATTCTATATGTCTATATTTTATAACCATCGTTGAACAGTCGACCCAATTTTTGGGGGTTTACGACTACTAATGTTCAAAGCCTTTGCCCTGTAATTTTGAACCCAATCCGGAAGACAAGGGAACTACTGGATCAAGTATTGGAAGAAATTTGCTTTCGTGGAGGGCTTTTTGATGGGACTAACCCGCGTTACATGGAGAGGAAAACCTCCCACGGTTAGACTGACGGCAATGGAACTCTAACCGATGATCCGTCGACCGCTGATGATATTTTACATCAGCATTGTGGTCAGTGCAAGTCGGATGAGGAATTTGTATCAACCAGCCCTCGCTGGGATTCGAACCCGGTTCACCTCAATAAAAGGCGAATGCTCAATCCCGTAAGCCATCATGGCTTACATACGAATATTTTATTTTATAGCAGCCGTTGAACAGCCGACCCAATTTTGGGTTTACGTCTGCTAATGTTCAACTCCGTAGCCATGTAATTTTGAACCAATCCAGAAGACAAGGAAATTTCTGGTATAATTTGTAATGGGAAAATGGAGGACTTTGTCACTAGACAAATTTAACGTGCATCAGTCACTATTTAATACATGGGGAGTGTTCGACGATTTCCATAAAAAATTCCTTATTCTGGAACCTACCAACTATTTGTTCGACAAGTCGACCAAATAGTAAGTGTATAATAGGATTCAAAAATGATTTTTCTGTTTTACCACTCAGTAATATTTTCTAAAAAGGTAAAGGTTTAAAAAATAGAATGGTTTAAAAAGGTAAGCACGAGATCGTAGGTAATAAATTTTTAGTGGTTGGTACAGAGTTAAGGAAAGTGGTAATACAGAGAGTCCTGCGCAATAACCATGATGGGCTCTTGTCGGTCATTTTAGGGTGAAACAAAAGGAATTTATTAATAATTGGAGTAGTGAAAAGAAATAAGAAAAGGTGAAATGCTGAACAACAATTAATGGAAAGATAATAAGCTTAAAACCAGAAGGAGAGTAAGAAGTCAAACGAAATAGGTACTGACGCGTGGATAAATATATATGTATCCGCTTAAATAATAAAAAAACAATTCACATCATAAAATTCTGTGCTCCTGATCTGGAATAAAAGGGAAGAACAAAAAACTTTAGTTACTCACCCAATAACGTTGAGGACGCACCTGATGAAGAGTCAGGAAGAAAAAAAATTTGAATCATCACGAAAGGTAATGATACGCCAAAGATTATGGGCAAAACAACATTTATTGCATAAACAAATTACATTAAAAATTAGCACAGCATCTCTTTCACATCGCATTCCAACCTTGCGTAAATTGATAATACGAGATTAGAAATAAATAAATGAATAAATTTGAGAAAAGGGAAAAAAATGCCATATCATGTTCAAAAAAAAATATATAAACTTGAATTTGCAAAAAAAATTTTATACAATTCAATTAAATTACCATGGTGATATTTACTTAATATTAATTTTTTAATATAGATTTCTTAAGTAACAAGGGAATGGGTTGAGGGGAAAATAACATTCGAAAAAAAGAACGCCGTGTCAATGGCGGATAAGAACTCAAAAAAAAAAAAAAAAAANATTAGTAGTCGTAAACCCATAAAATTGGGTCGGCTGTTCAACGACGGTTATAAAATGAAATAAAATAATATAATTGACTGTAAAATGGTGAATTTTTGTCATGTGAATCAATAAGTGTTACTTAATCCAATTTTGCAAAGTCTGGATTTTAACACATTACAACTTCAAAAAGCACTTATGTTAAATTTTCTTATTTATCAACTTCGGTCTTGCACCGATAAACTCTACGTTAAAACACAAATGCTATAAAATAATTTCTTTTGTAGCAGAATGTATCTATTTTATCGACTCTTCAAATGGGAAATATTCGTCAGAAAAATATTGTTGCGTGATTTTTTCTCAGTGATAGTCTTCTTTTTATTTGGCTTACATTCTCCTTCCTATTTTATGGGACTTACGTTTCATCAGACGCTGTTTGACTTCGTTACATTAAATACGTATAGTTTGTCGATAGAAAGATTTCTATATGTCTATATTTCACAACCGTCGCTAAACAACCGATCCAATTTTTTTGGGTTTACGACTACTAATGTTCAAAGCTTTTGCCTTGCAATTTTGAACCCAATCCGAAAGACAAAGGAACTCCTGGATCAAGTATTGGGAGAAATTTGCCTTCGTGGAGGACTTTTTGGTGGAACTAACCCGCGTTACATGGAGAGGAAAACCATGGAAAACCTCCCTCGGTTAGACTAACGGCAATGGAACTCTAATCCATGATCCGTCTACCACTGATAATATTTTACATCAGTATTGTGGTCAGTGCAAGTCGGATGTGGAATTTGTATCAACCAGCCCTCGCTGGGATTCGAACCCGGTTCACCTCAATAAAAGGCGAACGCTCAATCCCGTGAGTCATCATGACTTACTTACGAATATTTTATTTTATAACAGTCGTTGAACAGCCGACCCAATTTTGGGTTTACGACTGCTAACGTTCAACTCCGTAACTATGTAATTTTGACCCAGTCCAGAAGACAAGGAAATTCCTGGATCAATACCCCCAGAGGTATAATTTGTAATGGGAACATGGAGGGCTTTGTCACAAGACAAATTTAACGTGCATCAGTCACTATTTAACACATGGGGAGTCTTCGACGATTTCTATAAAAAAAAAAAATCCGTGTTCTGGAACCTTCCAACTACTTGTTCGACAAGTCGACCAAATAGTAAGTGTATAATAGGACTCAAAAATTATTTTTCTGCTTCTCCACTCAGTAATATTTTCTAAAAAGGTGTAGGTTTAAAAAACTAGAATTGTTTAAAAAGATAAGCACGAGATCGTAAGTAATAAATTTTTAGTGGTTGGTACAGAGTTAAGGAAAGTGGTAGTACAGAGAGTCCTGCGCAATAACCGTGATGGGCTCTTGTCGGTCATTTTAGGGTGAAACAAAAGAAAGGTATTAATAATTGGAGTATTGAAAAGAAATAAGAAAAGATGAAATGCTGAACAACAATTAATGAAAAGATAACAAACTGAAAACCAGAAGGAGATTAAGAAGTCAAACGAAATAGGCACAGACTCGTGGATATATATATATATATGTATCCGCTTAAATAATAAAAAAAAAACAATTTACATCATAAAATTCTGTGCTCCTGATCTGGAATAAAAAGGAAGAACAAAAAATTTCAGTTACTCACCCTATAACGTTGAGGACACACCTGATGAGGAGTCAGAAAAAAAAAATTTGAATCATCACGAAAGGTAATGATACGCCAAAGATTATGGGCAAAACAACATTTATTTCATAAACAATTTACATTAAAAATTAGCACAGCATCTCTTTCACATCGCATTCCAACCTTGTGTAAATTGATAATGCAAGATAAAAAAAATAATAATAAATAAAAGAATAAATTTGGGAAAAGGAAAAAAAATGCCAAATCATGTTCAAAAAAAATATATTAACTTGAATTTGCAAAAAAAAAATTTATAAAATTACATTGAATTACCATGGTGATATTTACTAAAAAATATATATATAAAAAAATTAATATTAAGCAACAAGGGAATGAGATGTGGGAAAAATAATAGTGAAAAAAAAGAAGAAAAGAACGCCATATCATTGGCGGATAAGAACTCAAAAAAAAAAAAAATGCAAGTGCAAAAACTAGACTAGGACGGGGTGCACATAGGACCAGCCCGATGGCCTCCCAGATGTATAACCAGGGACTAATATAGTACTTTAGTTACTTACTTTAGTACTACAGTACTTTAATACTATAGTTACTTACTTTAGTACTTTAGTTACTTACTTTAGTACTTTAGTTACTTACTTTAGTACTATAGTACTTTAGAATAGTAGTTTTTAATAATACTTTATATCTATAGGTGTAACGGTTGGAAAAAAATGTTTCAGAAAAGTAGATTTTGAGTAAGGATAGGGAGAATTGACCAATCAGGTTCAGGGAGAGCCCTAACCGCAAGGCGGGAAACTAAGGGGTCACAGTACCCCAAAAAATGAACAAAATATCGATATTTTTTAATTGCTTATAATAAAACTTCAAACTATTTCGAGTGCACTGGAAAAAAAATCATCTCTCTATCTTTTTAAAAAAGTTATGAATGATTTCAGATTGCCCTAAAACATAAACTTGATCAGCAGACAAACTTTAAAATGCCTTTTCTCATAGATGATACTTTTGTGTTTTAGTCTTAATTAAATCCTTAATGATTTTTTTCTATTTAAGATAAAGCTTTGAAGTAAACTTTTTTATCTTAAGTATAATGCACTTATTTAAACTATCCATGGAATACGCATTTTATGCGGTAATAAAATTTTTACGGCAACTTATAGGCAACCTGACAGGAATTTTCAACCTTTTTTTTCTACTTTTTTACAAAATAATCTATAAAAAACTTTCTAATTGATATATCAACAAATGAATGCACAAAATTTGTTAAGATGAATATTGTAAGCACTAAGAAAAAAAAAATTTAAAATATGTTAAAATGAAAAAGACTTAAGAATTTAAAAATTTTGAATTTTTTCAATTTTTTTTTAAATTTAAAAAAAAATTAAACAGATTAACTATTTTTTGAAGATAAATTATTGATTATAAGTTAAATGAGCATGTAAAGCATCCACAAAATGAATGATTATGCCTTTATTTTTAAAAAAAATGTTAAAAGAGATCCCTTTCAACAAGCGGGGAGGAAAGATGTAGAAAGATGAAAGAAAGGAAAAAAAACAAGATGGCTAAGGAGTCAAAGACTGAAACTTAAGTGAAGGATAATTAAAATTAGATGGCGCTTAAAATTAAAAAAACAGGCAAAAGGAGGTTGAAAAATAGTTAAAATTAATTATAAAAAAATCGTTAAACCAAGATTTACAACAGGAAAACAAATTAAAAAAATTATTTACCTTAATTTAAAGATAAAATTAAATAATAGAAAAACCATGTTTAAAAAAAATGTCGCAGATCACTGTGACGCCTGTCTTAAATATTGACCCAAACCCCTAATTTAAATAGTTAAACCTCGCACCACAATCACCGATATCAATATTCTGATATCACCCGACTTCTATTATGAAAGAAATAGTATCATTTTAGAAGGCAAGATGTCTGAAAACACGATTAATTGGAAAATAAAGATCTTTTGGTGATTTTGTGACAGCTACATTGCGCGTGGTAAAAGGCAAGATAAAACGGATGCGCAATATATCTAGCTTCCTCAATATACGTCAGCAGCTGATTTTATTGATCACGAAATCTATCGCCAAGGTGAGAACCTCATCGCTGTTTAATGAATATAAATTTCTTCAAAACACTTAATACCGTCATCAAACACAATATTTTCGTTTACTTTAATAAATTTTCAAAATTTATTTAACAATTTTATTGTTGATAATTTTTAAATATATTTTTGGCATTTCGTACGGAATTCTCTAAAATTTATCCATCTGTTTTATTGCTGTTAATTCCTGAAAATATTTTTAATAAATTCTTTAAACTTATTTTGCCATTCTGTTGCAGTTAGTTTTCAAAATACTTTTTCCTTTTTATTTGGTAATTCCTTTTAAAGTTTGCTGCCATACATTTGCTTTTAGAAAAGTTCAAAATTGGTCTGTTTGCTATTATTCCCAATTTTTTGCTATCATAAATTGATACTGTCATCGTATTTCCTTTTGGGAAAAGTGTGCGTTGGCTTCATTTTCCAATTTTTGCCATTTTTTCCAATTTTTTAACTCTATATACAAACTTAATCCATTTACAAACTTATACAATTTTATAAGCTTTAATGGTATGACAAATAAAGTGGTGCCTGTACTTTGTCTATTGAACTGTTTTACCGTATTGTTTGGCACGGCATGTCCTTTTTTGGACTTTGTGCCACTAAACCATACATTCAATTCAATTAAAATCCAATTTTTAAACAGCTTGATTGAAATACCTTTTGCCATCGAACTTACCATGGGAAGTTTTCGTAGTTTTCTACTCCGTATAACGTGTTAGTTTCTCCAAAATACTTTGTTGTGCAGCAAGATCCTTGTTTGTAACTTAATCTAGGAGATTTTTAATCTTTCGGGGGTTCGAATTTACTAAGATACAGATATAGAATCGTAAAATTAAGGACAACAAAACCATTATCTGACTCTTCTGTTCAACATTGGTTACAACATGAAATTTCTTGCCGAGTAGGTAGATCTCATTACACGTAAATTATACGTTAAAATTTACACACGCGATCACTACACGTAAATTATACTGTAAAATTACACGTTTATAATTATCGGGTGAATAAAAATTACACCCTGATCGTTAAATTCTTTTTCATTTAACATACCGTCATTTTATAAAAATATTTTTAGAATATTCTTCGTTTAGCAGACGCTATACATTATTAGATGCTTTTGAAAATTTAAGCAAATAAAAAGAAAACTTAATAATAAAGTCCACTGTTAGCAGATGGCTTCCCTTCATAAGAAAATTTTACTTTAATTATTTTACATCCAAACAGCCATCCCAAATTTCTTTTTAAAAAAATTTATTTTGAAAAACTCTAAAATTAAAGTTATTTTTTTAATTTATGTAGGCAAACGATAATTTTCTGTGGAGTTATGTCTAAAATTTTTGTTCGATAAAATATTACATTGCAAAATGCCAAAAGTTTTGCAAAAATGCTATACTACCCGACCGGGTAACAATTAAAATTCATTGTAAAGGATTCCATTTTCACTGAGTACCCGAACCCGGCAAAATGTAAGAACCGGTACATTTCAAATTCAGATATTTATTCGTTATATTTTTTTTTCGTTTCTATTAATAAAAAGCTTTCTAATTCAATGTCAAAACACTGATACACACTGACTCTTCGTCAAAACACTGACAATCTAGTAACCTTTTGACGCAAATGGAACACCGATGCCCCTTTTGTATATATTTTTTTTCGAAGCTCTAATTACAAACAGAAATACATTTTAGTTTTTTTTTTTTTTTAATTATAAAAAACAGTCTAATAGTAGCTAAAAAATTCTGCTAGATAAAATACTAAAATATAAAATTCTAAAAAGTTATTCGAAATGTTATTTTTTTTTTCATTCATACTCAAAGATTTATCAATTATTGATTTTGTAAATTAAAGAAATTTCAATGATGAATGTTTTTCTTAGATCTAAATAACTGCAAATAAGTGCAAATTTGATCAAATATTTTTTGGAAGATTTAATCTTTAACGCCGAATAAGACACCAGAATTTCATGTTGTCTTTCATAACCATTAATTATTAAAACATTAAATATAGCATTTTTCACTTATTTTGATCTAAATTAATGCAAAATAATGAAAAAAGTATGAAAAATACGTTTGTGACAAAGAGATAAAAAGCTGCGAAAAAGCTCCTTTAATTAGAGAAAGTAGTGACATCTATGAACGCTTTTAGACACTAAATATGGATGTTGCATTGAGAGGGCACAGGGGGTCACGTGCTCCCCAATAATTATTTTTATACTACCTAGAATTATTTTTTTAAACTTCAAGAAAAGCTATTCTTTATTTTTTATTTTTTAAATATTAAAATTTCTAGATAGTATATCAATAATTTAACGAAATAATTCTTTAACACTCACTTTAATGTGAGTGGTATCTTGAAAATCATTTAAAGATGAAAAAAAATATATTACGATTATTACTTAACAATTTGAATGTTAGCATATAATTGTATTTAGTAATTTGTTTTAATTTTTGCACGTTGCAGTTTTTTTTTTAAAAATTATAATTACTTTCTTTGAACATCAGGCTATCATTTAGAGAAACCCTTTTTTGCTTTTCTTACTGTCAAAAGTTTTTAGTAACTCCTTTACTTTTTTTTTATTGCATTAAACAACTGACAGCTCGTTTTGAACTCTAAATGTATATTCCAATTTGTTCCAAGTATAAATTTCTAGGGGAAAAAATTCGATAGACTTTTCTTATGTTTAATAATCGTATAATCTTTAACCAATAAGTTTCCTTTAATCCGAATTCCGAAATATCCTTATTATTAAAATTATAGGAGGATTAAAATTGCATAGAAACCCATGCCCAGAAATGTCGCCATATGCCGCTAGGAGCAGTTCCTTATTATAAAGTGTTTCTTATTCTGCTACGGAAGAGGTCATAATAAGCTCCTCTATCCGCGTGCGTCGACATTTCCGGGCATTGGTTTCTACGAAATGTTTATCCTGATAATGTGCCCAAACCCAATACCTCCTAGAAAGGAATCAAGCCTCACAACGGGTTACTATAGGCGATGATGACGTAGTAGAGTTAGGCCCAGAGGGAAACCAGTCAGGGTAGCTATTTTTACGAAAAACTCCGAATCTGATCAAACGAGCCATTGGCGATATTCTGAAGTATTATAACCTGTGTCGGCATTCAGCCAATTGGCGAATATTTTTGATTTGAATTTGTAAACAACCGTCGGTGTTCTGGTGTCAACGTTCTTCGTAAAATTTATATTTATTCTACAAATGTTATAAATGTCAGCATTAATTTAATTCTTAGTGTTATGAATAATTGCATATGAGTGCTGTGTACCAAACTGCAGAGGATTTTACAAAGTTGATGGTACAAAAGTATTAAATTTTGGATTTCCCAATACGTAAGAAATGGCTTGCCGCCATGCCAAGAGATTTTGAAGTTGCAAAGAATTCTAAAGTGAGTAATATTTGTTCTTATTTTTAAAAATTTAATTATGCTTCTTTATTATATTTTTACTAAGAGTAAATTATTTTAAATTGNAAATTTCTTTTTAAAAAAATTTATTTTGAAAAACTCTAAAATTAAAACTATTTTTTTAATTTATGTAGGCAAACGATAATTTTCTGTGGAGTTATGTCTAAAATTTTTGTTCGATAAAATATTACATTGCAAAATGCCAAAAGTTTTGCAAAAATGCTATACTACCCGACCGGGTAACAATTAAAATTCATTGTAAAGGATTCCATTTTCACTGAGTACCCGAACCCGGCAAAATGTAAGAACCGGTACATTTCAAATTTAGATATTTATTCGTTATATTTTTTTTCGTTTCTATTAATAAAAAGCTTTCTAATTCAATGTCAAAACACTGATACACACTGACTCTTCGTCAAAACACTGACAATCTAGTAACCTTTTGACGCAAATGGAACACCGATGCCCCTTTTGTATATATTTTTTTTCGAAGCTCTAATTACAAACAGAAATACATTTTAGTTTTTTTTTTTTTTTAATTATAAAAAACAGTCTAATAGTAGCTAAAAAATTCTGCTAGATAAAATACTAAAATATAAAATTCTAAAAAGTTATTCGAAATGTTATTTTTTTTTTCATTCATACTCAAAGATTTATCAATTATTGATTTTGTAAATTAAAGAAATTTCAATGATGAATGTTTTTCTTAGATCTAAATAACTGCAAATAAGTGCAAATTTGATCAAATATTTTTTGGAAGATTTAATCTTTAACGCCGAATAAGACACCAGAATTTCATGTTGTCTTTCATAACCATTAATTATTAAAACATTAAATATAGCATTTTTCACTTATTTTGATCTAAATTAATGCAAAATAATGAAAAAAGTATGAAAAATACGTTTGATAAAAACTCTGTGACAAAGAAATTAAAAGCTGCGAAAAATTTGCTTTTTATCTCCTTTAATTAGAGAAAGTAGTGACATCTATGGACGCTTTTAGACACTAAATATGGATGTTGCATTGAGAGGGCACAGGGGGTCACGTGCTCCCCAATAATTATTTTTATACTACCCAGAATTATTTTTTTAAACTTCAAGAAAAGCTATTCTTTATTTTTTATTTTTTAAATATTAAAATTTCTAGATAGTATATCAATAATTTAACGAAATAATTCTTTAACAGTCACTTTAATGTGAGTGGTATCTTGAAAATCATTTAAAGATGAAAAAAAATATATTACGATTATTACTTAACAATTTGAATGTTAGCATATAATTGTATTTAGTAATTTGTTTTAATTTTTGCACGTTGCAGTTTTTTTTTTAAAAATTATAATTACTTTCTTTGAACATCAGGCTATCATTTAGAGAAACCCTTTTTTGCTTTTCTTACTGTCAAAAGTTTTTAGTAACTCCTTTACTTTTTTTTTATTGCATTAAACAACTGACAGCTCGTTTTGAACTCTAAATGTATATTCCAATTTGCTCCAAGTATAAATTTCTAGGGGAAAAAATTCGATAGACTTTTCTTATGTTTAATAATTGTATAATCTTTAACCAATAAGTTTCCTTTTATCCGAATTCCAAAATATCCTTATTATTAAAATTATAGGAGGATTAAAATTGCATAGAAACCCATGCCCAGAAATGTCGCCATATGCCGCTAGGAGCAGTTCCTTATTATAAAGTGTTTCTTATTCTGCTACGGAAGAGGTCATAATAAGCTCCTCTATCCGCGTGCGTCGACATTTCCGGGCATTGGTTTCTACGAAATGTTTATCCTGATAATGTGCCCTAACCTCCCTTGAAATTTGTAGCAACGTTTGCGTGAGACTCTGTTCTATATAACGTTTTGAAACTTTACATTTCGACAAAAAATGGACTAGAAATTTGATTTTAAAACTAATCTGTAGCCTTCGAAAAAAAACTATTTTCAGATTTGAAAACACAACCGCATTAGACGATTACAAGCATTTGCATAAAAAATTTCTTCCTCAGTTCAATCAATACATTTAAAAATTGGTTAAATACTATTGATTTTTTTTTTTTAATTATTCTATTTCATGGCAGTCCAAAGGTTGTAACGGGTGTATCAATTAATTAGTTCACCCTCCAATATCGACAACTTCTGTAATGTCATATAGCAAAGATATATATAAAAAAAAATTCTAAATATCACTTTCTATAAATTATGAAAAATGTAAGTTTTGATGGATTGTAGAAATTAACTGAAATGCGCAATTTAGAAGAACTATCTTAAAGATACTTCAAGAAAATAAATTTCAAAAAAAAGTCTTGTTCTTATTCATCAAGTAATTTAATAACTTGAAAAATGCATGTAAAATGCAGAGATGTGGTTAAACTCTGGAATTTATAAACAATGCAATTTCAATTATAGTTTTATATTTAAGTTAGTCTTTCTAAAACGCAAATATTATAATTTTTTCAATCACCGCTGCTCTTCATCAACGGGACAAACAGAACCTGATGACGCATTTTAAGTAAAAATTGTAGTTTAATAACTTCATTACTTTGATAGAGACAAAATAAACTTGATATTATATATTATTTCATTACGAAAACAGTTTTATCTATATATTAAAAAGCCGCCTAATTTGAGTGTCAGGTACCTTTCCTGTTAGACAGCTTCTGCCTGAGGCTGAATAAATATTTACATAGAAAATGAACTATCTCTTCATGATTCTTTAATAGCTGTATCATGCCACGCTCATGCAAGTCCCATAGCAAAATGTGCCAATCACGTGATAAAGTTATACTTGAACCGCAAATAATTTTAACTTAATCAGTGTGGTTTTTTTTGTTTCTCGGTCTACTGTCTCATTACGTATCCTGCGAGGAAAGCGGATCATGAGTTAGAGACCCCTTACCATGGGGCTAACCGTGGAAGGTTTTCGAGGTTTTCCTCTCCATATAACGCGAATGCAGGTTATTTCCATCAAAAAGACCTCCACGAAAGAAATTTTCGCCCAATATTTGATCCAGGCATTCCCTTATCTTCTTGACTGGGTTCAAATTAACAAAGCTACATTGTTGAACATTAGTATTCGTAAACCTAGAATTGGGTCGGTTATTCAACGACGGTTTTAAAATTATAAAATAAAAATATTGTCTTATTACGTAATAAAACTCAAAATTTAGTTTTTTTCCCCCTTTAAAAAAGTTTCTGATTTAAATGTTTCATTCCAAGAGAATTTTTCGAAGTTTTTTTCTCCTTTAAAAAATTTTTTGCAGTTTCAGGTTATTTATTTATACAACTTAGTACAGTCACTGAGCTGTCATTGTGAAGAACTGGGGTTCGATCCCCAGTGGCGGCTTGATTAGCTTCAGATCGATTGGTTCCAACTTGTCTGGGAAATAAAAGTGGCCTGTGCGTAGTGCTGGTGACATTGTCACAATCATGTCATTGGTCACGAACCTGTGAAGCCTTTACTTCCATGACCAGTCAGGCCCACAACGGATTTAGTACACTAAATTTTTTAGGGTAGAGCGGGAAATTGAGATTGTTTTCATTAAAATTATCATTGATCGTTTTACTTCCTTATTCAATTCAAGACTTTAAACATTTCGAAAAAAATTTTTATAACATTCCAGTCAAATATTTTCCTAAAACCATTTATAGGCCCTTCTTATTTTCTCATTTGCAAATTCATATGTTTCTATACATTAATAATTAATTACACAATGAAAGAGTTCTTTTCTCCCTGTGCTCGCAAAACAACCAATAACTAGCACGGTAGGAGAAGGAAAAAAAACATCAAAACCAGTTTGATTGCCAAATTAAACTTGGAGCTATTTACGGCAGTCGGCGTTCGACTCGTGTTAGTTTCTTTCAGCAATCAAACAGATTTTGATGTTTTCAGTACCGCTTTCTTAAACTGCTGGGCGTTCCGGAGTTGAACCTCCTCTTCAAGCCTAGCCTGATCAAGGACCTCCCTCTGGCCTCGAAAGCATGCTGGGAAACATGCAAGCCCAAGGAGCGCCGACAGTAGCGTTCGAGGCGATTCATAATAGTTCGAAAGCGTTTTTTCCTCCATATCATACCATTCATATTTATATATGAATCTGTGATGTGTTTGCTTTTGAAACTTTTTTCTAAAGATATATATTAAGGGCGGTTATTTAAGATTATTTTGCTCAATACATCATTTTAAAAATATTTTAAAAGTTCGAAAATTTAAAATTACATTTTTAATCTCAAATTTAATAAAAAAATCTGCTCAAAAGGAAAAAATTATTTGAAAATGGTCTTCATTTAATTATGCATAAATATTATTCTCAGAAAAGCTACCCTGGCTATTTTTTGAGGTTAAATTTGTTTACTTAATAACCAGATATAAAAATCTTTTTTTCTCAAGTCAAAACTTATTTTGTGTACAAAAAAAAATATTGTAAATGGCACGCTAATAAACACATTATATGTTTTGTTTTATGTTTGTAAAATGTGTACTTGTTATTGGAAACATGTTTTTTTTCTATCTTAAAAATGCTACCTTTCTCTCAATTAGCCGAAAATAGGGTATTTGTGACTGTTAAATTTGCTTCAAAATAATGTAATATTTTCATGTTGTTTTTCATTAACCTGAAATTGACTTTTTTTTTCAATTTCATTTTATATTTTTAAAAAAATCCTTTCATAAAGGTAAAAATTGTAGACAAAAATTACATATTTTGTGATCTTTATAATCATATCGATTTCATCACAACGTTAATCAGTCGGAACATTGTTAGAAATCATAATTACATTGGAAACGTCAAACTCGCTTAATAAGGAGATACAAAAATATAAAGTCTACTACACAAAATATAGTATAAAACGCTTTATTACACAGCAAGAGACTACAATGTACGACTTACAAGTATCACAGGAGGTGTTTGAAATGGCACCCAACTTTAGGTATCCATATTGAGCCTAATTACAACTTTTAAAACATTTTCCTGGTTTCCGTTGATTATCGCCTATTAGGAACTGGCCTATTTAGAGACTCTGAAAAAAAATAATAATTTCTAGAAGCAAAATCTTATAATGCATTAGGTGTTTTTTATCAAAAAACTCAAGCAAATTCACGTGTTTGGGAAAGTGTCTGAGTCACTAATTTAAAAAAAGAAAAAAAATTTTTATGGAGTTAATTTCTAATTTCTCTCCTGGTGGATTGATGACGGTCAATAGACTGACAGATTTAATGTTCATTCATTAATTTAGACAGAGAAGTTCTCCGAAATTAGATTAAATGTTATCGAAACTCTTCCTCTCGAAATGGGAAAACAAATTAGCAATCAACAAACAATCGTTTACTTCGTAATCAACATCAGTAGGTTATGTACTGTTTATTTCTTTCGATGCTTTATTTTTGTTGACAAGTTATGATTCTAGAATAAATCGAAAAGTCTCTTCAGCCAATTGTAGTCCCAGGAAATTTCTGCCACTTTAATGTTCATTCAATTAAGTGATATCTGTTTATAAAATATCTTTCATGAGATATGTATAAGACATAGTTACAAAATATCTCTTATGTAACTATTTAGGAGAATTTTATAACTCAATATTTATAATTCACTGAATATATCTTGAATTATTCTTATATTTTATCGACATTGCTGGTACTATCATAACAGATGCTTAATAAGATGACTTAAAAATAGGTGTAAGAGTAATTTAAAGCCCCAGTAAGGATCATTCAACCTGTGCGTGTATATCTCGTAGACTATGTTATTAATCTATGTTTTTAGACTATGTTATTAGTCTAATGGCATATCTTCGTGAGACTATATAGGAAAACATTTGATGAAATACAGAACATTTGGAACAAAACATTTTGGTATTGTACCAAAATTTGGTGAATACAACGTTTAGTAGTACAATATCACATGAAAATATTTTAAGGATTTTTTCTGTTTGTTTGACTTTACAAAGCGTAAAAATATATATAAATTTACCCTCAATGGTCAAAGGCTTTAATTGCCATAAAAATTTTTAAAAAAGTAAGAAATTTGATTCAATTAACCTTTTGGAATGTTTTATGGCATATTATTACACTAGACTCGGATGATTATCTTATTATTTTAATCTAGTGAATTTTGTTTCAGTACCAAAAGGTAAAAAAATTCACGGTAAAATTACTTTATGTTATGCAACAAAAAATTTATCATTTTTTTATGTAATAACTGAAAATAAATAAAATTAAAAGTTAAGTAAGTTCAACTAATTCTAAAATAATATTTTAAAACTTTAAATTTAAACCACCATTTTAAAGTATGATATTTATTAAAGTAATTTATGTCAAAATAATTTCAAATGTCTCTGAAAAAATTTGCAAAATTAAATTTTTGTCTATCCTTTTTGGCAATTTTAACACATTTTTTCTTCCAACCACACTATATTTGTTTGCCATTAAAAAGAACATTTTCAACTTAAATTCAAAATGTTGTTTGTTTTTTTTTTGTTTTTTTTTTCAAAGTGTAACTCTTATTAAAAGATTTATATAAATTAAAAAGAAAAAAAGGTTTTTCTATACAAATTGTTTTCTGAAATCTTCCTTTGGATATCTTTTACTCACATTTTTTTCAAAAAAAAAAAAACTCTACATTCGAATAACATAAACAGAAACAATTGCTAAACAAATCAAAAATTTATGCTACACTTTAAAGTCAGATTTTATTGAAAATAATTATATCAAAAAATAGGTACCGTAATATACATTTGTTTAAATATTTTTTAAATTATCTTTTTGGATTATTTGTTTTTGCACCTTTTCATGAAAAAATTGGAAATTAGCTAATGCTAGAGGACATAATTCCCAGATCAAAACTATATACTAAGATGATAAAGTAATGAAATTAGTAACAGAAATCAGTAAATTCAGTATCTGACACAATCTCAAATCAGATGATCTTGAATATTTAAGCTATGGGTTAAAAAAAATATAGACAGAAAATATAAATTTGCTTTTGTAGTTAATGGAATCTAACATTTTCATACGAAAGTATAATTTAAGTATATAAATTTGTCTACGCGTTAATATTATAGAACATAAATCTTAAAATATCGCGCTGAATTAAAAAAGAAAAACCTGAAAAAGCATTGAAATGAAAAATTATTAGAAATTTTATTCAATTAACTTTTTGGAATGTTTTATGGCATATTATTACACTAAACTCATATAATCGTCTTATTATTTTAGTCTAGTGAATTTTGCATCAGTATCAAAAGGTAAAAAAATCCACGGTAAAATTATAGAAAAATAATAGGTATCGCAGACAAAAAATAGGTATCGCAATACACATTTGTAGAATTAACTTTTAAAATTTCTTTTTGGATGATTTGTTTCTGTACTTTTTCATGAAAAAATTTGAGATTAGGCAATTATATTAGAGGATATAATTCCTGGAACCAAACTCTATATTACAATGTTAAAGTAATGGAATCAGTAACAGATTCAGTATCTGGCACAAACTCAAATCTGATGATCTTGAATATTTAAGTTATGTGTTTGAACAAATTTATTTTCAATTGGTTTAATAAGGACAGAAAATATAAATTTGTAGTTAATGGAATCTAACATTTTCATTCGAAAGTATAATTTAAGTATATAAATTTGTCTATGCGTTAATATTATAGAACATAAATCTTAAAATGTCACGCCGAATTAAAAGAAGAAAAAAACTGAGAAAGCATTGCTTCTTTTCTTCATATAAAAAGCTATCTTAGCCATTTATCTGACCCGAACTTTAAATTCGTCGTAAAATTTGATTAATATTCTGATATGCAATGAGTAATTTCTTGCCACCGTTTCATTTATTTCATTTTCGTTCGCTATAGTTTGGAAATCGTAGATAGATTTTGCAATATATTTTTTCCAAGATGAAAAATTTAACCTATGTATACATCAATAGTACTATGGGCAGCATGAAAGAAATATCTAAAGACTCTAATTTTACATTTATTTTCGATAATTTGCTGCTATCAATTTTGATAGTTATTATGTTTGCGATTGGTTGTGAAATATCTTGGGTAGAGGTATTTATGAATTTTATTATAATTTTGCTCACATCTTAATTTAGAAAACAATTACAAAAAGTTGATATTAATAGAAGAATTGTTATTTTTTCATTGATGTCCTTCGATACGAACCTTTTATGGCACGCCCCAAGCATGGCCTGGTCGCTAAATTTTGAAAAATAGAAAGAAAAAAATATATACTAATAATATATACTATATAAATAAATATATACTATATACTTTGTAGTATTAATTCTTCTCTGCCAAAAATATTTGATTCTGTTTATAGTTGTGTGAAAGCTTAAAAACTGCTTTTATAAAAATAATTGAAAGTTAACTTCACGAAATTTTAAGAAGTCTTACGGGCAGTTCTCTGCTATTTTACCAGGTTGTGGATAGGTACCCTGTATTTGATGAAGTATTCTAATGGATACCTAGGATCTGAAGATGATAAATAATGGCGCTGTAGACATAATAAAGAATAAAAACCTAAAAGTTTAAATTTTACATTCATTTTTTATATAGTTTACTATTATATTTACTTTAGTCATTTTGCTTTCTCTTTGTACTAATACATCACATTGGGTCGATGTATTAAGCATTTTTTATCATATTTTTGCATTATTTTTATGTAGAAAGCAACTATAAAAATCCAACATTTACAGAATTGTTTCCTTTTTCAACGCTGTACCACGATGAAAAATTTGACACTGGAATATATCCATGGTACTCAGGGCCTGATCTAGAAAAGAGGGAGCCCTAGGCCTAGAACTGTCAGGGGCCCCTGATCGTTACTATAAACAAAATTTACTTATTGTTTTACTTATTGTTTAATTATGAAGTGTTTTAAAATTATTTATAACTTCAGTACATTACGATAAATTAGAAAATATGAGCTCATATTTATTTCAATCTTTGTTAACTCATAATTATAAGACATAATTCATAGACAATTCTTAAGGTAAAACACGAAAATAAATTATTTGAAACATTAAGGGGGTCCCAGAAATGAGGAGGCCTGGGAATGAGTAGCCTGATTTATCGTAAGGCCTGGGCTTCTCAGTCCTTATGATAAATCAGGCTCTGATGTTTCTGTAGACATAAAGAAAAGAGTGCTAATAAAGTCGATGATTTGATTTATTATAATGTATCCAACCATAAATAGATGTATTTAGGATTTTTAATATATTTTCGCATAGCTTAATGGGGAAAAAATCTCAAAAAACCACCATATATAGAATTGCTTCATTTTTCAAGATGTTACACAATGAAAATTTCAATGTATTTATGTGTAGGTGAATTTGGCTTCATGATACTGTGAGGAGAGTATGATACCGACAATGTCAACTTTTATCTGTCAAAAGGTACCCCAAATAGAATTAAGTTAACTTGTCTTATATTCTAGTGAATTGATATTTAATAATTGTAGTGGTAGACACGCCACAGTATTCCCCCACTAGAATTATATCTTTTGTTGTTGACGTATGCCTGTTTAAGGCAGAGGGGTGCGATTGCTCTTGTTTTCCAGTGGCGCCATCTATGGCCATGAATTCGACTTCTGCCACACCCATACGTCGCACCCGTTAATTGGATAGAACCTTTCATACATCCATTCATTCATCCACAGATCGTAATTATGACCTGAATCAGAGAACGATCAATCTCCAATTCAGCACCTCCGGAGGTATTGATTTGTTATTGGAAGATGGATGACTTTGCGACTCGACAGATTTAACGTGCATCAATCACCATTTACTGTACACGGGGGATCTTCGGCCGGCGGGGTTAGAACCCACGAACTCTCGGACATGGGCCCAGCGCCCTACGACCAGGCTATCCCGGCCTTAATTATCTCTCTGATGACAGAATTCGATGATTGATAATCACTAGTTGATTCATTGCTGTTCAGACGCCGGGAGAGCCGTATTAAGATCACGGTTGTGTGCTAATAGCAGTCGACTGTGTGCAGGCTTCTTGGTGAGTGTGTATGATTGAGACTGAGAAGCAACAGCATGAGGAGGACAATGTCGCAGTCAAAAATAGTAAGTCAACTGTTCAATGTAGACCATCCATCGAAGTGGACGTTACTGTCTGGGTAGGGTTGTTCAGATCACGTCCGGTTCACCAATGTGAGGAAAGAATGTTACCGACAATGTCAACCCTCATCTAACAAAAATACCCCCAAGATAAAATTGAGTAAATATGTCCTTTATACTAGTAAATTGGTATATAATACCTGAAGTGGGAGACACGCCACAGTACCAATAACCGATAAGTTCAGATTTTTAAGATATTTGCATTTAAAGGATAATAATATAAAGTTGGAGAACTTGAAATTCGTGATCGAAAAAAATTTGAACAATTAGTTATCATTATTGATAGTTGGTAATAAAATGTTTCAGTATTAAAATTTAATAAATTTAGAAACCTTAAAATTGAAGTGCCTTTTGAACGAATAAGAACAAGCGTATTTTACGCTTAGCATTATCATTAATATTTAAATATAGTATTATTTTCTTACAGTATAATATTTTTTTTAATAAAAAAGATCTCTTTTTTTAATTTTCTTCCCTTGATCTCTTCTGTAGGTGAAAAATCACATAAAACATCCCCTTGGCATTGGAATTGGGATGGTCAGCCAATTCTTTATCATCCCACTGACCACATACACTTTATTGAGGAGTTGCGGAGTTAAAGGGCATCACGCCACTGGTGTTCTAATCATCTCTTGCTGTTGCGGGGGCATGTTATCTAATGTCTTTGCCTACTTCAGCGACGGAAATTTATCTTTAAGGTATTCTTAATTTAGTGATGTTTTATTATTCCATACAATCAGATTTTCTTAAAGATAATACATACTTCTCTTGGATTAAGATAAGAAGCGCTAAATATTTCAAAACAAGAAAGATACAGAACGGACCCAAACTTCCGATCGCTTTCTTGACAATACTCATAGCAAGGGGGTCAGAAGAGTACACTTGCACCTCTCTGGAAGTAAAAATTATATTTCCTTTTAAATTTTATTAATTTTATTTTAAACAATTACAAATTATACTAGTCCCTAGTAGTAATTGCCCTATTAAAGTCACCCTTATTGAAATAGCATTTTTAAATTTAGTACTAAGACCAATTTAGCTTTTAAATAACTCTCGATTAAAGTAAATAACTCTCCCAATAAAGTAAATAACTCTCGATTACAAAATGAAAAAAACAATACATTTTCCTAAAACTAACTTTTTTTACTTATACATTGTTTTTAATTAATTAATTTACAGGATTTACAGAAAGGGGATAGTTCTAATTTTTTTTATGCAATAAAAAGTTTTGTTAAAATTTTATTGCATAAAATTTTAGCAAAGTAACGATTAAGTAGCTTTAATTTTATTATTAAATGTAAAATATCTGCCTTGCATTAATGTTTTGATGTACACACGTAAAATATTTTTCAAAAATACAAAGATATATATGTGTGTGAAGCATTGTCATAAATATTATCACTGTACGCGCTCTTGAACTATAGAGACTAAGGATTGGGGCTATCTCCCATCCCCTTTATTTTGAGAGTCTAAAATCCAAAAGTCATAGAAAAAAAAACTTTTTAATTCTAAAGAAGTACGCTTCTATGTTTGATTTAGTAACTTAAAATATCGTTTGAACAAATTAGTTAACATATTTAAGATTAGACCCTCAAATGATCACGATTGCATCTTAGTACGTTAGAGTTAAACGTCACATAGAATTAAACAAGTAAAAAGAATTGTGCATGAAATAAAATCCACAAAACAACTGAAGAAAAAGTGCAACACATCTGTTTCCGGATGCCATCAAGAAATATCAACATTACATTTTAATACTTGTTGAACATCGAAAAGGCTATGTATATCAAATCGTTCGTTCCTTTTGAACAAGTAAAAATTCCTTGACATAAATAAAATTCCAAAAATTCAGTTATACCTTCAACCATTATTTTAATTCCAATGTGGTGCCAGAGGCAAGGTATGAACTTAACCCCCCCCCTCCCTATAAGGAAATTTATTGTACCTTTTCGTAGAAAAATAGAATAATTTTATTAAATAAATTAAAATGTATGAAATGATTAATTAGGAATTCAATTTAACTGAGTTCTTGAGTGAAAATATTTTTAAATAAATGTCTTGAAATTGATTACCATTTATTATAGTGCCATTGTTATATACCATTCATATATTATGTTACCATTATTATAATATTACCATTACCATATTTACCGTTTCAAGAATTGAAGGTATTGAGTCATTTTTATATCATCTCAAATTACATAATTTATAATTGTAAAATCCAATTTATTACGGTGGAGTATACAATGCAGCAATTTTTTATTTATTTTTATAAAATTCGATTATTTATTTTTATAATTTTTTTTTAATTTTACTTTTTTTTTTTAAATTAAGAAATGAGTTGAATTTATTGTTTTTTTAAGTGTGGCAATGACGATTTTGCTCTCATTAATGGCCTTGGGCATGATGCCATTCAACCTGTGGATCTATGGCAACAGCTTTGAAACAGATGATTTAATTATACCCTATGGAAGAGTAGCTTTACACCTAGTATTCATCTTAGTGCCAATAATAGGAGGCAAACTGCTCCGATGGAAGTTTCCAGATACATACAAATTCTTTACAAGGGTATGTATAGCGATATGCTGCAAACACAAATGATTTTCAAAAATAAAAAAGAAGGTTGAAACAACGAGCTACAATGATAAAAAAAATTTAAAAATAATTTTTTTTTTTTAATTTTTTAAATACAATAGTGTAAACATTCACTCCTTATAAATTAGTATTTCCAATAATAACTTCTTCAGGTTAACAGGGCCTGACCATGGTTAACTTGGGCCCAGAACCGGTACTTCGGTTTAGTGCGCCCTTTAAAAATGTACCCCTCTTAATTTTCATAATTAGGAAGTCTCAATTAAAAACAAAAAGTCCCACTTTAAAAATAAAAAAAAGAAACTCCACAATGTTACGAAAATCTGTATAAGTGTTTAATATCACTTTCTGAAAATAAAATAAAAATCTAAATTATGAATCTTGAATAGAATACTAATTAGTATTTTTTAAAAATAGGTAATAACTTCAAATTCCCATTTTATCTCATAGATATCATTTAAGTAGAGAAATGAAAAATTTTTGTTCCTTAAAGTAATCAATAACACTGTGGAACAAAATTTTTGTGGCATTTATACAAATGCATAAATGATCTTGTCTAATTAACATACGGGTATTTCAAATCTAAAATTATATTCATTCCTAAATCTAGATTATTGTTAAAATGACATTTTTAGTCTATTTTTTTGTCGAAATGTACAAGTTTAAAAAAGTTATATATCAGGGGGTCACGTAAATGCTGCGAATTCATAATGAAGGCTCTTTCATTATAAATTCTTTTCAGCAATTAATTAGCTATTTTGCTGATACAATTTTATGAGTTCGTAACACTTATTCATAACTGTTATGTATGTTAAGTTCAATCCATCTTCAGCATAAGCTGATATTATAAAAGGCGAAATATGAAAAGAGCAACTAATCTTTAGAATGAATTGCGTTTAATTGTGGCATAGTTTGGAGTGATAAAAATATACTAATTTCTGGATTTTCTGATAATTGCTTTGTGATTTGACGAAAGAGAAAACAACCATAAAATGAATTTAAATTGCTTAAAAAAGAACTTGAAAACTAACACATTGACATTGATTATTTGAAGCATAAATTAAAAGACAAAAAATGCTCTTCCAACAGATATAATTCCATTGATATAATTTTCAACATTTGTCACCTAAATGTTGAAAATGTTACTGGCGATTTTCTAAAGAAATAACGTTTTAGTAATGTGAAAGAGCTCCGAAAAATAGTCTTAAAATTAGCTTTAGAGTTTTGATTGTTTAAAGACTTGAAAACTAACAGGTTGACATTTATTTGATGCACAAATTAAGACATCTCTTCCCACAGGTGGCGAAATACATAGGCTTCATTGGTATCATTTTCTGCATTATCTTGATAATTATTTTTTTCCCAAGAATGTTTTCAAGCGTGCCAAGCAACGTAAGAGGAATACTTCTCATGCTTCCCCCACTTGGTCTCTCCCTGGGATATGTTCTGGCTTATAGTTTTAAACAAGATATGCCGGTCAGAAAAACAATAGCCACAGAATGTGGAATACAAAATGTCTCAACTGCAATAGCCATTATAACCTCTTCACTTGAACCCGAGGTAAGATTTTAGTGTTTGCATGCAAGCTGATATGTAAAACCATTCTTAATCATTTGACAAAGATGGAAAGGGACACAGTCCTTTTTATATATTTGTTTTAATTAAAAGCAAAAATATATATTTCGGAGTTTTTTAATTGTTAAAAAAACTATCTAATAGTATCTAAAAAATCAGTTAGATAATCTGAATTATATTCGCACTAAAATATAATATCCCCCAAAAAAATTGTTTGAAAAAAAACATTTCTTTCATATTCAAATATTTATCAATAATTGATTTTAAATTAAAGAAATTTAAATGATAAATAACCGTTTCTTTCAGATCTAAATAACAGCAAATTTGAAAAATTATTGCTTGGAAATGAGCCGTGTTCGAAAAATTTTTACCTTTAAAGCAAAAAGAGACACTGGTGTTTCATACTATATTTCGCAATAAATTTTTAAGATGCTAAATATACAATTTTTCACTTATTTTGACCTATAATAATACAAAATAATGAAAAAAACGTAAGAAAAATATATTTCATAAAAATTCTGTGTCATAGGTTTAATAAATATATTTAGACTCCTTGTACTATCCGGCTATCAAGAGAACTACTCTAGATACCAGACCAGCATGCTGAGGATACCAAACATAAGTGACTTTGAATAGGGGTGAAATGTTAAATGTAACACTTAGGTTTAGCTTAAGAAAGTCATATTATTTCTTCAATTTTCTTCCATGCCAAATGATTTTACTCTTGTTTCCAAATCAGCAGATTACCTCACACTTTCAGTCTTGACTCGTGATAGCTAACAGTAAGCATAAAAGTAGTATACATATTGAGCGACACAAATTATTCGAGAAAAGCGTTTTGAAACTTGGGTTGTCATTCTTGCAGAAAACTAATCCCTCACAAAAAACTGGAGGAAACTGAAAATGAGCAATACACTTGTTTAGCAATTTTTTACATTCCCTTTTTAAAAAAAATGTTTATTTTCTTATTCTGAATTTAATTTTTATGTAGAATTTTAAAATGTATTTACATACAATCCAAGAGTCTGATTATCTTTTCTTAACTATATTTGATTATTAAAATTAGTATGTTGTTTATAATTGTAAATTCAAGATGTATTTTTAATATTCAATATACTTGGAGAAGTGTGTATGTGTTTAATGTATGATTTGTTAAATAGTATTAATATAATTGATTAATATTTTAACAATATATAATTGTAAAATAAGGTTTTACTCCACACCTTTGTGTAAAATAGTTGAGAGAAATAATTATTTTAATTACTTATGGTTTCATTAAATTTATTATTTGTTTGTTTCCAATTGTTGCTTTAAAGTTTTCACTTATTTAACATTATATATTAAATAACTTGAATAATACCATTACTTAATCTAGATTGCAATTATAAACTGCCTAAATTTTTTTATGAAATATTTTTCTTTTTTAAAATAAGTTTTTTTCATTTCTTCCACTTGAGTTGGAAAACTTTTTTCTTCCAGAGCAGGATTTTCCCCCATGAAATAAAATTCTCTGTTAAAAACTGTAACCAATCACTATTGAAATGGCACAGGGATTAAAATCACACAAAATCTGACTATTTGAGAATAAAGCTCATAGCCTTGCTAAAGACAAAACATTTTAAATCAAACTAAATATTTTATTTTTTTGATGATGTCTTCTATTTTTGCAAACCACAATAATAATCAATTAAAGTGCGAAATATTTTTCTTCCTTCTTATTCAGTACATATTAATTTGTAATCCTTAATGTGCATAGTTTTTGCCTTAATTTTAAACAATGATTCTTAGAAATTTATAAATATCAAGGACATTTAGTACAGGTACAGAATCCCTTGTGCAATTCCTTTTGTATAATGATCATAAATAAAAATAATTATGAAAATAAGGCTTTGGAGAAAATAAATTTATTCTTTTCAGGGCATAAAATAAATTACTTTTGTAATAAACTTCAATCCCGCTTAAAATTTCCCTTATACTTTTCAACAGTTATCACACTGTCACCCTACATTTTTGCTTTAGATCAAACGAAACTTAAGTTATTTTCTCCTTTTAGTTTTCTTAAAAAATGCAGATTTTAAGTTTACTTTATTTCATTAAAATTGTAAATTTTTTTTAAAAATTTTAAGTAAAAGCCACACCATTGATTGAGTCGACAAATTACTTTTGATACATATTAAGTTAGAGGGATAATTATGATTAATTTTCCTTGAATTTTATGAAATCCAGAACCAATCGATTCTTCAAAATTTTGATTTTTTTTCTTCGTATTTTCGATTTTTTTTTTTTATTAAAAATTGTCTATTAAGTTAAATCAAAACCCTACCACAAAAATGTTAAAATCATCTTTTAATATCAGAAAAGCTTGATTTTAATAATATATAGTTAAATAGCACTAGATGCAATAAATTAAACTTGGCACATAATTAGAAACCAAATAGTCTTCTTAAGAGTGTTTACCAGAACATACCTTGAGAGCTCAAAAATAAAAGTAATGACCAACCCTTACATATATTTTTAAAATCTGTGTGAAAAAATGTATATATTAGGAGCCGCAAATTAATATTTAAATGAAGCAACAAAAAAAAACTATCAAAATCGAACCAATCTAATTTATGAAAGTGAAACTGAAAACATCAAAGATTGAAACACCTACAAGTTCCATCAAGCAATCAAACTGGATTTAGTGTATTTCAATCAGCTTTCTCGCGAGTAATTCAACAGATTTTGATAGCATTTTTGACCTGCATGCACATATCAGCTATTACTACATATTTTGGTCTTCATTTTGACTAATTTTTAAAAAAATATATTAAGAGCAGTTATTATGGCACAGCTCAAAATAGAAATGCTGTATTATTTATCTATATCCACTGCTTTTAGCCAAAAGTAAATAATCATTTACTTCTTATTAATTTAATACAAGCTCTTTTCTTTTAGTATCTAATGACTAAAGAGCAATAATAAAAATATCAATATAATAAAAGAATTAATAAAAAATTTTATTTGATTTGAGTAATATAATTCAGAATTTCATGCATTAATTAACGAAAAAAAATTAGAAAGTTGAAAAAATGTTTCTTATTTATGCAATATAACAACTTGAATGTCTAATTAAATTTATATCTTTCTAGTTTCAGGATTCCATGCTTCTTCTTCCCTGGTTGTACACATTTGCTGTAATGAGTGGTGGATTAATAATATGCCTTTTATATCAAACATCCAAGCTGTACAACACTCTTAAGGCTAAAAAGGAAAATGGTTTTAATTTAGAAATGTTAAATGTATCTTGATTAGAAAAGCATCCAAGTACATTATCTACCGGTTGGTATCACTGTTTAGTTATAATATGAACCTATTAATACATTTTTAAATTTAAATAATCATGAAAATGCAAATTATTTAATAACAGTAGTTAAAATAGTGTAAAGTGATTTGAATTTTTTAAATATAAAATAGTATTTAAGCTGTTTTTGGAAGCTTATTAACAGTAATAGTGGTGTACTTTAGAAAAGTATTAACTCATTAATACCTTCTCTTAATATAGATCATTCAATGTAAACTAGGGATTGTTCCCATTTTAATTTTGATAAAATTTTGTAATGTGTGAGCTATTAAAATAGATTCAGCTAAGTTCTAAACTAAAATTGCAATAACTTAATTGAATTTTTTGTGTATCTGCCTTTCAGAGAAGCAAAAATTTTACATTAGAATTTAGAAACAAGTAAATATTTTATAACGAAGTTAAGGAAATGTAAGTTCTTTATGCTTAGCTTATTTTTAGATTAATTTTTCTTTTGGAATCAAAAATTATAAATAACAAGTTAGAATTTACCATGAAAAAAAAAAATTTTTAATAATTTTTTCATTTCTTGCAAGGAATTTTTAACTTAAAAAGAATCCTGTCACAGAGAATTACAACTTATAGGTAACATTTTAATGACTTTAAGTAGAAAATCTTCCTAAAACAACAAAAATTTTATTGTAATTTTATAATTATGTAGCTAACTAAAAATATACAGGGGTTTGACAAAATAATGCTAAGATTCCAAAACTAACTCATTTTTTCCTATTTCTAAAGAAATACTTAGTTATTTTAAAACTTCATAAGTGTTTAAATCACGTGATTTCTTATACATATCAATAAAGTTTAAATGTTTCAGATATCGGGAATAAATTCCGAATAAAGAAGAATTTTTTTGAACAATCTAAGCCGAAAAATACAAAGTATTATAACTCATGTCAGATAACTGCACAAATTTACATATAGACTAGCGGCTTTTATTTTATTATTATTTTTTTGAATATTTCTGCAGTTATAGTAAGAAAAATTATGAATATTTTTATAAACTAATTTTTTTGACTTATCTCCATAAATAACTTTAAGCTGAGTTAACGCAATTTTTTCACATGATAATCAATGTAATTAACATGAGTTACAAGCTTATGGCTGTATTTTTCGGTATAGGATTAATCAAAAACACTTTTTTTTTTGTTGATAATTTATTGCCGGTCCCTCAAACCTATAAAAGCGTTACACTTGATAATTTTCATGACTTAACACTTAAAATAATTCTTTTTCTTGAGAAATTTGAAAAAAATTAGGTAGTAAGAAGCGTTTTCTTTATTTCGCCCAACCCCTGTACTTCCTGATACACACTAGTTTTTATTATAGAATGTACGACATTGGCATCTTTAAAAAAAAGTCTGATATTTCAGTTTGACATCATCAATAAATTTGAATTCTGTTTTCTCTATAAAATAAGATGAATATTAGTATGTAACACAAATTTAAGGCACAGTTATAAATACTTTTATCTTTGCTTTATTACAAAAATTATATTTACAATTTCATACAGTGGTCATTGCATAGATTTCTTTATTTGTATTTTTAAATTTGCTAAATATGCAGAGTAACAATAAACATAATAAACAAAGACTTAAACCAATTATTTTAGGTACATTTCACAGATAAGGAAAACATATGAATAATGAATTTACTAATTATACAGTGGAGTCTCCCTACAATTGAATATTTAAAGGTTATCTAATTTTGAAGAAAGTTTGAATTGAAAATTGATATTATCAAAGAAAATAACATAGGACTTGACACTCTACCACTTTTTAGAAAAGGAAAATGAACTGCCAAAGATTTTATATTGTACAGATCAAGAGATTTGAGCAATGTAATGTACAGTGCACAGTAAAATAAAAAGGCCACCCTGAATAACTTTTACTTTAATGATCAGATTCATCCCGTTCCAAGACTGAATCTTAATTGTTCAAAGGGTGTGATCTCAAATATGTTAATTGATGCAAACGATATTTTAAGCAACGAATTCAGACACAAATTCGTACTTTCTCTGAATAAACTTACCTTTTTTTCAACAGACTCAGATTTCGGGATTTGAGGGTCATAAATTCGAATTCGTTGAAAAAGAAGGTATGTTTCTTCAGAAAAAGTACATTTTTGTGTCTGAATTCGTAGCTTAAAATATTGTCTGCACTAAGTAATTAGCATATGAGGCCACCTTCGAGATAGTCCTAGAATGTGAAGGCTCGATTATTAGATCCAAAGTTATTCTGTGTGGTCCGTTTTGTATTTTGTACACTGCACAACTTTTTAGATGTAGAAAGTTAACATAGTGAATATTTTTCAAGTAAAATACAGTAGGTATATATTACTAGAAATTGATGAATTGTCTTCACTTTTAAGCATTTTATTTCTATAATTATAATAATAAATTTATAGTATGTGATGTATTAATTTTTAAGTCATATCATACTGCTACTCATTATATACTTTTCACTTAAATAACTGAAAACATCTCTAACCTCTGTATAGTGGAACAGTATAGCAAATTTTTCAACTGGAACCAGATTATTTAATTATAGAAAGACTTCACTTAACTCATAAAAAAATTTTGTGCATTTAACAGCAAAAAGTAAGAAAATAAAATTGCAAAAATGTGCAAAATGTTTGTACACAACTGAAATAAAAAAATACATAACCACATATGCCAGAGAATACTAAGTAAAAATAGTGCAATCAATATTTCTTAAATAACTTTAAGGAATGTTTAAAGCAAGTAGTTTGCCTAAACAATATTTTAGTCTTTAAACATAACTTTTAAAATAAGAGTAATCATAAGGTATAAAATTGAAATTTATTCTAAAACAATGTTTAAAAGTCACAAATATTTAAATCTTATTAAACATTTCAGTTTTGCATAGTTTTATCAGTAGGAAAAACGGTGGAGATTGTAAAACAGAGATTACATCAATCAATAGAATCTTTTATATCACACTAATTGAGTCAAGTTAATGAGTAATCATGAAAGTTAATGAGTAAAAGGATTTCCAAATATTTAAAAATTATGGTACAGCAGTGAGATCATTAACAATAGAATTTTTGCTTTTAATAATGTGGAAAACTCTTTCAGAAATTTAGGCCAATGTACGAAATAAATTTATGGACAACATAAAGTGACAATGCATTTGAGGAGGATATTCTCACCCAATATCATCTATAAATTAATTTCATGCATTAATTCAGATTTCTAGAAGTTTCCACATCAATATAAAAAAATATATATATTAATTTGGACCCATATTCGTAAAACATCATTATAAAATATAGATATATTAATTTCTTAAACTTATTCGGAAATCATTGATATTTGGTTTTACAGTCAATTTAAAGTTTGCTACTCTTTAAATCTAAATTTGCTTCAATTAGTTCAATGTAACCTCTTTTATCAAATTTTATTCCCTCTGCCAATTTAACTAACTTTCGAAGGAGAACTTATATGACACCATTACATGTTAATGTTTTAATAAAACTTTGCTATTTGTGATTTTTGAACAATTTTAAATTTAAGTTTCTTGGCATCTATTTCACAAGTGATAAACACTTTAACTATATAGTTAAATTTTTTTTTTTAAATGATGATAAATATCCACTATTTTAACAAAAGGAAAAAAAATGCAATGTTATTTTGAGACGCAAAAAGATCATTTGAAGTGACTTTTCATAACAGAACCAGCATTACAGGATAAGGTATTTCCTGAACCTAGTTTCTTCTCCATATCTTGTAACTGTTTGCAAAGCACCTGCACTTTCTCAGTGAGCTGTTCTTTTGTTTCCTATAAAACAAATTAAAACTTTACATACAAAAACTTTATAAATTTAAGTCTCTCCTGTCGCTAACAAAGAGTAATCAGTCTCATTAACCAAATATATAACCTTTAATATTCATAAGCTATAATAAATAACTGACTCTTACATCAAAATTGCCAATTTTTTCATTTAATTTAAACAGACTTTAACACTTATTCGTAAAAATCAATAGTACATTATTTTATCTGATTTTGTCTTGAAAATCTATATTAATTTTTGATTATGTTTCTATTAAACACAAAAAAGAACATTAAATTACTGATATTATAATATCAGTAATTTAACTATAGCAAAGAATATTGTTTTGGAAGTAGTTCTTTTTTAATGGTATAGATAATTCAGCTCTACACATACATGAAAGTTTTTAAATTTCTACACAATTTGCAGAGGAAAGAAATTAGGTATGTTTGAGAACACTTACAGAAGAAGAGGGATGTTTTAATTTTTTGGTATTTAACTGTTCATATAGTCTCGAATAAATAACATTTTTGTAAAATTACCTATATACTTCTTAATAATAAGTTTTTTGGCGAAAAATAATTTTGAAATTTCCAAAACAAGATCCTGGCAGGAAATATCAGTCAACGAAAGTTTAAAATAATTATAAAATGCATTAATTACAAAACTTTGTTCGATTTTGTCTGTTAATTACGCTTAATTTGAAAGATAATTTTAACATATCTTTCTTACATCTTAAATAATTTGTCTTAAATAAATGAGGTAAACTGATTCAATTACACAGTTCCTACTGAGTTTATTTACCTATTGAATAACATTGGGAAACCAATATTTGCTGAAAGAAAGTCACCAACTATTAAGTTGCAAAAAAGCTTTAAAGAAAGAGTAGAAACAGGGATTAATTATAAATATAAATAAGTTAATTTTTATATTAAACTGCCAGAACTTTAATCTTTTGCATTGAAATAGTTACTAGTTACTTTAATGTAACTAATAATAATAAAAAAAAGGTTTTATATCAAGGAATAAGAATTCAAAAAGATGAAGCTATTTTAAGTCAAACTGAACTTTTCAACAGTTAATACAGTCGAACCTGTTTATCTCGAATCTCACAGGAAAGGCGAAAAATTCGAGATAGAGAGGTTTCAAGTTATACAGGTACTATAAAGAAATTAAATTTAATTAAGAAATTTGATTAAAAGTGCTTTGTTTTTAGTAGAAAAATATAGACATTTCTTTAAATTAATTATACCACATACATCTATTTACATAACAGTTTTTTAACATACATTTAACACTGAAAATAATAAATAAGATTTTTGACTGATAACCTTATTTGTTTCAATTATTCTTTTGAGGTTAGAAAGATCGCAAATTCCTCATAGATCGTTTTCTATAGTTCACTTTATCCTTTGATCCATTGGTTGCAATTTTGAGGTCAAAATGAATTTCTATTCTTAGCTTTCTTATCTATGTTGAAAAGCTAACCCCTGATGGTCACTACTCATTAACCCCTCACTTACTGCCAGAATCATTGTATTCCTTACTAGTTAAGGAAGTGCAGGGATAGTGATTGAAATTTCAAGAAACACCCCCAACCTGTTCATCCTTACTTCCTGTGGATTCACGAAATTCATCTCTGTCTACGAGTTCTGCTGATGAGGAAAGTTTTGACATTTGTGCTCTATAATTAGAAATTCGAGAAATGGAGGTTTTGAAGGGAAAAAAATCGACATAAACATGGAAAATAAATTTATTTTAGACAGTAAATGTAGGGAATTTTAAAAATTTCGAGATATAGAGGTTTTCAAGATAAAGAGGTTCGAGATAAACAGGTTCAACTGTATTAGGTTGCGAAAGCAGTTCTTCCAAATTGAAAATATACCAGATCATGTAAATTATTTTTAATTGAAATTCACATCTCTCCCTAAAACTATTAATGGGGCACATCACTGTCGGAAAAACATGCGATTTGATTTACATAAAGTAAATTTATTAAAATCAATTTACTTAATTTATAGAACTAAACTAGTATGACCATCTCCGTATTTTCATTTGTGCTTTAGTCTCCATAGTACAAAGTATACTAAGTAACTATCCCATTTACATAAGTATTGAGTATTTTTACGCATAAAGAAGCACTGATAGTGTGAAGACAGAAACAGAACTTTGTTATCAAGAAAATAAGTATTAAATAAATACTACATGACTTTAAAGTGCTTAACATTCAGGTGAGTAAAAGTGCAACTCTAGAATTTTCAAAAATTTTTTCAACCCCTTCAACTTATTATAATTTAAAAATAAATGAAAGTAAATAGAAAGCTAAAAATCTAGACACATTTAATGTATGTGACTAACCTCCTGAGCTTTGACAAGAAGGTTCATTTCCCTTTTTAGTTCCGCCAATTCTTTCTTAGAATCTTCAATAGCACTGAACAAGGCAACTGGGTTGAGCTAAAAACAAAAATAATTATTAAAAGAATTTGTCTTGATGAAAGAATGTGAGAAAAAATATTTAAGAATTTAAGTGCATTAGTTCGGTTTAAAGCCCTTCTTCAAAGGTTTTTTCATTGTGTGAAATAAATTATTTTTAACCTTTTGTGAGTTGAAATAATTACTGATGATTGTTAAGTGAAATTTTGCAGCACCATCTATGGTGGAAAATAATATATAAGGAAAAGCCACAATTTTCTTTTGAAATGTGCAACAGTGCATAGCTTGCTGTATAAAAATATGCTAAAATTTAAGAATTATTCACTGATTTTAATGACTTTCTTGCTTCTTAACAAAAATAAATAAAAAAAAAACTAGATTTATGATATTCAAAGGAAAAAAAACAAGAAAAAAATTAATAATTCTTTAAATATTTCACATATTTTAAGCCAACACATTTTTTTAGCAAAATAATGTATATAGTATTTAACTTTGCTTCAAATGCAATCCTCCTACATGAAACTACACTGAATTATATGAGTATCAATTATTACCTATTTAAGTCACAAATTAATATTTTGGAAACACTTTGCTTCATTTTATTAATTAAAATATATTTTACAGAACTTAGATACCAAATTTTAGATTTCAAGTATTCTAAAAAAATTATTAAAGCCACTTGAGTAGCTTTGGTAAAATTTAACCACGTTTAAAAAATAATTTAAACCATAAAAATCAAAATTTGATAACTAAGTTCCATAAAAAAAAAAAATTATGAATGAGAATTATAAAATTTATTCCATGATAAAATTATAAAATTTATTCCATGATAAATATTAGTAATTTAATTAAGAAATTTAGATTCTGGTAATCCCTATAATTTAATATAGGAAGCCTTATTAATATATAATAGCAATATCTGACTCTCTTAACACATTGAACTGATATTAAAATCTATTTGATATTCTCTCAAAAAGAGCTTTGAGAAGGGCTTTAAGTAAAAAAAGTTACCTTAATCGGAAAAATTAATAAAAACTTGATGAAAAACAGTGCGTTTTTTTTTAAATAGCAGGCTTCTTATTTCAAGGCTTTTGAAAATATATTTATGATTATCTTGGGAATAAAACATTAAAAGCACTATATATGAAAAATAGCTCTATGCAAAACAAGGAAAACAAATATACTCATTGACAGTTAGTTAAAAGTTTAGTTTAAACATAAAACTTCAGAAAATAACATTAAAATAATAATTTAATGTTATATTTTCTGATAATGATGTTTAATAATGTTTATAAATAACTAAATATAACACAAAACATTTCAGAGAAAGAATTTGACCTAAATAACTTAGTTAAAGTAACTAAAGATATAAATCAACGAGCCTAGCCTGGTAAGTCATAATAAATGTTCATAAAATAGCAATATTCTATTGAATCTAAGTATACATGATACAAAATTGATTGATAAATTAAACTTAATTTTCTCTAAAAAAATCATAAAGTTTGATGGGAAAAAAAATACTTATGGACTTCAAAAGTTTGTATCTGTTAAAGATCTACTTTTAAATCCAGCTTCAAATTCTCAAAATTAGTTTTATAATGTAAATTAAAATAAATTATGTTCCAATTCAATTATATTTCAAAAATAGAATTGGTAATTTAGTAAAAGAGTGTAAGTCGTGAGTAGGTATTATTGTATGAATGTATTTGGAAATTTACTTGAAAAATGTTTTTAGAAATGAAATTTATTACATTAATTTAAATTTAATTTTTTTAAAAATTAATCTATTACTGTGTTTAAAAGCATAAAAATTATATATATGAAATGAAATTAATTGAACAACAAAAAACTGTAAAAAAGAACTTTTTTGAAGAATAGAACAATTAAACTGTTTGTTTGGATAATTAAATTTATTTTTTCTTTCATTACAAAAAATTAAATTGAAACAAAATATAAATATTTTATAAAATAATATTTTTAGAGAATAGACTAGAAATACCTACTACTAGATAATTCAAATTAAGTACATTAACATTCATAAACATAGATGTAAGAAATTTGAAGATAATAAGTGAAATTGAAAAATTTATTCTCCAAATTTTGCAAAATCTGTTAAATTGTAAAAGAAAAAAAAATTCTAAGATATTAGAAAATGTCATTTCTAATTAAAATTATCCATAATCAAATGTTTCAATTCTTTTTATTTATAAAGAATTATAATTTATATTTCAATGGCGATTTCTTAAAATAAATCATGTTACATAAATATGCTTTTTAAATTTTTTTCAATTCTTACCATTTAAGAAGATTAATACTGTACTAAAAATGTGTGTGCATTACAAATTCAGATTTTGCTAAGTAAAACTAATAATACTGAGACAAAATTATTTTCTATCACAAATTACTCAGAAGTAAAATGTGACTCTCTAATAGGCAATGCACAGTACCCTGCTTCAAAATCGAAAATCTTCAAATGTTTTTATTAGTGTGCTGCAAAACTTTAATCAGGTGTTTCTCAATTCAAAACAGTAGACATACATACTCATTCTTTTAATTTTTGTACAAAGTTTAAATAGTTCTTATATCAAAACAGAATAATTAAGTTATCAAGTGATAAAGATTGTACACTCTTAGTTTGGTTCATTGGGTTTGCAGAAAAATTTAAAAGGTGGTGCAGATGCTACAATTGAGTGAATGTTTTATCAATGTTTAACTTTATTAAATTTTTCAATTAATGTGTTATTTTTTTATTTTTCTGAATATATATATAATACAGAAATTTTTTTCATAGAGAATTTTATGTTTTAATCAGGATAAAAGGTGAGAGAAAGTAATTTATGCTGTTTTATCATAATTAGGGATAATAATTTAAATAGTTACTGTACTGTTGGATTCAAGTAAACTGTTAAAGGAAATTTAACTTCATTATTATTTATAACAGGGTGCGTAGCCAAATCTCTCAACAAAAAATAAGCACCTTTAAAGTACTTTTTAAACACTCATAAAATATTTTTAAGCACTATATGCATTAACAAAACGTAAAATAATTTTCTAAGATTTTACATGATCATGATAAAATAACTAGTTTCTGACATAGAATTCTTTTCTTGATTATGATTATATTAGCCACCATAAAAAGATTGAGAAATTTTTCTGTTCGATTTCAGAGGGTGGAAAATGAAACCTGAAATTGAGAATATCTTGCAAAATGCAGCAGAGTCACACATGAGAGTGCAAGAATCTCACTGAATGCAGCTCAGTAGAAGTATTTCATCAAACTTAAACTTGTAACATGATTGGCGCTACCATACGTTACGGACCGACGGTAAGCTGAAATGGATAGTAGTGGAATGAATTGTAAAAACGTTGAATGGAACAATGAGAAAACCACACTTTTGCATAATTCGTAGAGAAAATCGAAATCGTAAAGAAAAACAAATCTTACTCTCGAAAAGGGAAAAATTAAGCACTTTTTAAAAACACCCCACGAGAAAAGCACCTTTAAGGGCTTTTAAAAAACGAAATTAAGTAGCTTTAGGCACTTTTTAAAAATGCTACGCACCATGTTTAACAAGTATATTTAGAACACTAAAAACTGTTTCAATTAAATCATTCAATTAAAGTACTGATTCAATTAAAGAATCTAAGCATGCAGTGCTATGTATACTCACCAAAATAATTATGTCCACGAGATCCAGCCCTCAAGAAAATTTTGGAGCAGAGCAGGAGAACGAAATTTGACACTGAAAATGGCTTTAAGTACCAAATTCTTTCTCTGAAACATATAACTAGAGCTTCATTAGAAAAAGCTCAGTTACACAGGAAATATCAATAGTTAATCTCTGTCAACAATAATGGGTGATGAATATTTACAAACTGTTAAAAATGCTCATATATAAAAATAGTCCTGTACTACAAATAAAATATATATCCTTAAACAACAAGTTCAGAGAAATTGTGAAAATGTCCTCAATTGGAACTTAACTAGTTCTCTATAAGAGCTTAACTGATATCCTCTGCAGAAGATGAAACACATATGGACAAATATTTACATTGAATAATTTACATGGTGCTCAATAAATAATGCTTTATGATACAGAACAAATAAATTTTAGAAGTGAGATCTCGCATTAACTTTCAGTGTCTGAATCATTTGATATGCTGGTAGATTCCCCTGTCACACGACACCGGTGCAAAATAGCATTTTCAAAAGCCTTTTTTACAGCTTTCCGCTCAGCTGCTTTTTTGGACTCAACGAGTCTCGCTTTGTCTAAGTTGGAATCGACACCTAAAGGCTCCAATTTATCTCGAGGTAACCACTGCCAAGTTCTCTTAGTATCAAAGAATAAAACTAAATAAACATCTGACTTATAATTAGCTTTTAAAGCTACAACATCATCTGGTGGTATTGGTATTGGCACACCATTATGAAAATATCCAGAATTTGGTATATCTGGACTAATTATCAAAGCTGGATACCAAGGATATCCTCGGCATTTAGCCCAGACTAAATCTAAGGGCTGAAGAGGAATTTGCTGAAGTTCTTCTGTTCTTGCACTAACAGCAGCAGAAACGGGCTTTTTATCTTTTGATTCTTCCTCTTCGTCTTCATCATCAGTTTCATATTCAGATTCTTCTTCTTCCTCTTCTTCAGAACTACTGTTCTTTAAAGAATTATTATCAGAATCAGTACCATGATCTTTTGTATTGGATCTGTATACTTTGAAACTATCAGTTTGTGGTAAAGTTGAAAAAGGTGATAAACAAGAGGAAAGAGAGTTATGCAGTGCAGAGGATTTTCTTCTGGTAAAAACTTCTCCCTCTGTCGTCATGCTGGTTGTGCGGTTTTTCTTGGGACTTTTCTTTGCTGGTATAACATCAGTTTCAGACTGTGAACGACCTTGAGCTCTTGTAGATTTGCTACGAGTTTCCCTTTCTTTCAAGTCAAAAGATTTGTCGGTTTCAGCTTCACTAGCTTCAGAACTAAATTCTTTAATGCTATCCCTTCTAGTTGCCATAGAGCGTCTAGTTCTAGATGCTAAGATTGCTTCCTGCTTTTGAAATCTTTTATGGTGCATTACTGTAGGACTTTCAGTTTGATCTTCAGGTATGTTTGCAGATATCTGGGGTTTCAAAACAGGAGGAGATACAGCTTTTGTAGACTTGGGTGATATTGATGAAACGGAAGGACTTTTGACAGCTTTCTGAACCACCTGTTGAGATTCAGATGAAGTAGATGAACCTTTTGGAGATTTTAACAATGTAGGAGGAGGAGACAAATTTTTAGCATTTAATGATTTTAAACTATTCTTAAAGCTTTTCTTAGGAGGTCTGCCCACGCGAGGTGGCGGCGAGACCACATCTTCATCGGCAGAATCAGTTCCTGGATTTCTGAGATTACGTCCATGGAAAATTGCTTTAGAAGAAACAGTTTTCATATGATCAACACTGCATTTATCTTCTTCATCTGTATCAGTAAAAACCATATTTTGACTTAGCCCTTCTTTAGCAGCTCTTCGAAGAGGTGTACGTAACATTTTTTTCTCCTTCACTCTATTATCTTCTTTAACTTTATTTTTAACGTTTGGGAGACTACCTTCATCAACTTCAGATGAAGAGTCTTGCCATTTCTGCCTATTTCTAGTTTTATTTAAAGATGCTTTAGGCTTGACATCACACTCAGAAATGTTTGGTTTAACATCACTTTCACTGGTGCTATCTTTTATTTTTGTTCTATTTCGAGTAAAATTTCTGGGACTAGCAACAGCAATTTTCTTCTGGGATTTAAGAGAAGAAGGTCTCCCTCGTTTTTTAACAGCACTGACCTCTTCAATTTCATCTTTTACTTTGCTTAAAAGATTGTCTTTGAGTTCAGGAGAAAGCGTTAAAGACTTAATGTCACCTGATTTAATTTCTTTCTTTGTATTAGGTGTTTGATCTAAAGCTTTTAAAGACGAGTCATCTAAATAATTAGGCTTAGAATCACTAGAATGAAGTTTAAAACCAGATATACTGCGATTTCTTTTACGTTCAATAGCTGCTCGTAATGAAATTTTTCTTCGCAATATTACTGATTCGGTGCGAAGTCGTTTTATTCTTCTTGTCCTTGACACTCCAGGTTTCATTTTATAAGCCTCATCCAACTTGTTTAGACATCTATCAAGTTGCCTCTCTGGCGTTGAACGAGATTCGTTTTTACATTCTTCAGAGCCATAGTATTGAATTTCACTCTTAGCTCGAGTTTTCTGTTCCAGGAACAAACCGGTTTTAAAATCAAAATTTATAACCATAAACTTTCGGGCTTCACGTAAAACATGTCCACCTTGCTCTCTCATTTTTAGAGCTGCTTTGTAAAAAACCGTATCTTTTGAATTATATGATAAACAATTTTTAATCATCAAATTAAAATCATTTTCAAAATTGTCAAAGCTATTATAACTGTATGAGTCTACTTTTGCTAACATCGAAGATAAATCCATAGGCTGTTTTATATAATCTAAATAATCAGGTACTTCATTTAGATCAACAGGTTTGGCAAATATCTCCCCTATATCCTTTTCTTTTAATTGATCTACAACTTGACGGAACTTCACAATTAGAGGCTGAATCTGCATTTCAGTAGCAAGCTGATGAGCTCTAATGTACTCACGTTTTAATTTCTCACGTTTCCGTATTAATTCAACCAATAGCCTAGCTCGCTCTAAATCTTGACGTAATTTTTGCCAATATTGCAACTGTTCACCTAAAGAAGCAGCATCTTTATCAAGATCGGGATCTCGCCTTGATGTTTGAGATGTCTGAAGACGACGCAACAATGGCACACCATTTCTAGACTGCCTTTTGAGAATCCAGTAACTTAGCAGTCTATCTAAAAATGCTTGTTTTTTCGGCATTGAAACCATGCTTGCAATCTTAGTTAATCTTTCTGGAGGGATTGTAGGTAGAGAAACAATTGGAACAGCAGTACGCTTCTCTGCTAGGATTTTTCGAGCTTTCCTCATTTTCTCTCTTGATTTAGCTTTTGCTTTAGCTTTTTTAAAAGTGTCAGTTTTACTGTTGTCATCATCTTGACTAGTATCCATATCTGCTGGAGCATGAACATCACAATAAGCAGTTTTACGTACATTATAAGAAGTGCCATTTGCATTATTTTCTCTAACAGCTTCCATTCGCATATAAAGACCTGCCTGTTGAGCACAGGTAACATGAAATGCTGTGTAACAGTTGGCTTTATGGCATTGAATGCAAGCTCCAACACTCCTTTGTTTACAAATATAGCAAGACAATTTCCATCTAGCAGGTGGAATGTTTTCTATACTGTCTAACGGTTCTAAAAATACTGTGTTTGCAAAACAAACCTCCGGTATCCAAAGAGCACAAACCACATGAGCCCATCTTCCATCATCAGTTTGTTTAAATGCACCCCCTTTATTAGGACAAAGTACACAATCTACTGCTCTAGAGGGTGATTGAAGACACCTTCGACACAACCACTGGCCCTCAGGTATATATGGGACACCATAACACTCCTGATGTACTGCTAGGTTACACATATCACAAAAAAGAATTGCATTGGAGTTCTGGCATTCACCATCATTGCATATACAACAGACAGCATCTTCATCAATTGAAGGATTGGGATCTTTCCCAGTAGTTTGACTTTGAAAATAAGATTCCTTCTCAAGGCGATCCATGAGAAGCTCAAAAGTGTCAGGCGTCACTTCAGATAAATCATCAACTTTACGTTTTTCATTCATAAATTCCAGCCAAACACAATCCTCCTCATCCATATCATACTCTACATCTTCATCCAATTCTTCCAAAGATTTTTCTATAAAACGATAATAAGCTGTAGGCATAGGGGGTGCATCAGGAGCATTATAATCTGAAATAATACGATAAGAAGCTTCAGGAAGCTTTGGTGTATTCACAGGAGGTGGTTCTTTATGTTTTTTAGAAGCATCAGAATGACGATTGGATTTAGTAACTTTAGCTTTGGTGTGTTTCACTTCCATTTTTTCATGTTTTTGTTCAGTTTTTTTCTCAGTCTCAGTACCATCATGCAAAACAAAGTCAATTGGTTCACAAATGTTCAACTGATGAACATGGCCATTTAAATCAACTTCAACGACTTTTTGCGGTTCATTATAGCGTAAACTGTCACGAGGACTAGGTGAAACTTGCAGAGGTGAAGGAGATCTACGGTTGGCACGAGGATGCCATTTATTTTTCTTTTTTCTGATTTTAGATGAGGATGTGGAAGGAGACTGTTGAATTGGGGGATTGTCATGATCATAATTGTACAAATGAAATTGAATTCCTTGAAAACTTTTATAAATTTTTCCACATGACTTGACAGGACATTCATAAGGTGGCTTGGTTGCTCTTAAGTTTTGGCAAAATGTTTTAACATCAAAATCTAAGCCCATTTTGAAATATCAAGGGCAATACATTTCAAGTGTAAAGCTCCATCTTTTTAAGCAATTTGCTTAAAGCACCAATCCAATCACTTAATGAGAGAAATTTAGGAAAGTCAAAGGAGCACATACAATGATTCAAATTATATGTTAAAACCAACCTGCATTCCAGATTGCTTGGTCAACTCAGTTTCAAGCTGAATTTCAATAGAGTCAAGAGAATTTTCAGCGCAGGAAATCTGAAATAGAAATTTTTATTGAAATTATTAAAAAACACATGTAAAAAATTTACTTGAACATAAATATTAACCAGTTAGCAGATAAGAAAAAGAAAGAAAGAAATAGAAGTCTGTTTGTGAAAACTGTTTGCAATCACATTAATAATCTTCCTAACAGATGCTTATGAAAGCACTAATATAACTTTTAATAATGAATCTTCATACACATTTTCATATATATTATTTCTAAACTATGTCTCCCAAAACATAGTTGGAAGCTATAACTGAAAAGACATTTAGTAACAGCAATATAGGAAGAAATTTTCTTAATTTATTTAAATAATGTATAATAATAGAAATTTATTTAAATAATGTATAATAAAAAAGAGTTCGGAGCCATTAGTAAAAATTGTTTGAGGAACGGATATAGTGAGCTCCCGGTTATAGTGAACCGAAATTTCGGTGCCTTGAAGGTTCACTATACTGTATTACAGTAAGTTATACAGTTATTTTAGACTATTGTATAGAGTCAATAACATTAGTTAGCAATCCAGTGTTTTCATCATAGAAAAAAAATGGGTGAGAATTTCTCGCCCTTTCTCAAAAACAGGGTGAGATTTCAGAAAGATGTGAGATTTCCAAAGTGAGATTTCCAAAATCTTAAAAAACACAAATAGACTTGGAAAAAAAATAATTTCTTTTATTATAATACATTTTTAACGTCTTCTATTTTTTAAAGCATTGAATATTCTTGCTGCATCAGCATAGAAAATTTTGCCTTTACTAGGTATTTGTCCCTCTTACATTAGTGCATAAAAAATTTGAACGTCTTACATGAAAAAACTTTACCTATGGTAAACACGTGGTTGCAGAGAAATGTGTTCTGAAAGGGGTTCCGTGGTTCGGTTGTATTCTGTTGTTCGAAAAGGTTCTAAATAATACTGGTAAATAGGGAAGCTAGATAACGGAGCAAATGTTGAAAATAATGAGAGATCCAGGAAGAAAAGTGAAACGGATTTTATTCTAAATAGCGTAATTCGAAGCTTCTTCCAAAATGCGAGAAATTCGCGAATTTTGAAATTGATTTATAGAATGCGCAAATTTCTCGCAGTAATAATTTTTTAATGCGAGAAAAGAAAAAAATATGCGAGATTCTCGCGTTCTCGCGCTGTAGTGAAAACACTGAATCAATGCACCTCCTTATTTTTAATTTTGGTAATATGTACAGATTCAAATTTTAAAAAAAGTGTTAATAAGTTAAAATTAACAGAGAAAAGGTAACTATCCATTTATAACTGTAAAAAATTTGCCATACTGTTACTGATGCCAATAATGCTTGATCAATTTTTGTCCCACTTTTATTATAAAAATTGGTGTTTTCTTAATATATACTAATATTGGTGTCAAGATAACTATTTTAGGTACTGTGTAAATAGGATTCTTACGACCTAACGAAAGGAATAAGCAGACTTAGATAAAATTGAAAACTTTTTATAAACAGAAAATCTCTATTGAAAAACTTTATGCAAGCAAATATAATTACAAACAACTGCTTTGTAAAAAAGAATTCCTAACAAACTTCAAAGCTAATCATCAAAATGTATCATGTGGTTAACAAAAAAAATATGCTTCATAGTGGTGTCATAAATTTAATTATCAGGGGTCTGTCTCGGTTTTTCTGAAAGGTACCTATTTTGAGAAAATTTACACATAATTTGAGAAAATTAAAAATTATAATGAAAAAATCAACACAAAAATATGGTAAAAATAAGAATTTATCGTTTCTTATGGCATACAAAAATAAAATTTTAAGAAAAAGTATTTTGTGAAACTACTGTTTTTCCTAAAGTTGAATTCGTGAAGGTACCGCTAAACGGTATAGTAAATTTGGCCCAGATGGACCCCTAATTATAGTCTAGCTTATCCATTTTTACTATAATGGATATTAGATATAATATAATGAGAGATACAAGATTGCTTGCAGGTAACTTTCGCCCGTGTCAAACACTGTCAAATGAGTTGAGGAGTTAAAATCAATTTGAAGAATTGCCAATTGAAGTTGCCCTGGCAGATCATGATACGGAATATACCCCAAATATCACATTATTTATGAAGAATGTCTAACCCATTACGCTTAAATATTTACGAATAAATTTTTAAATATCATATTTATGAATTTGCGATACTTACAAATTTACTAAAAAATGTACAAAAAATCATCTTTATTTCAGTTTAGCCAAAACTTTTCACATACTGTGGGCATTAAACAAATCCTTGTGTTTGCACGGTTCGGATTAGTGTTGTTCAGCGGTTAACACTAATCCGAATCTTACAGCTATAATTATCTTACAGCTTGGAGCATAAAAATATTTCAGTTATAACGCACATTTAAAAAAAAATAACAGAAATAAGTTTCTTTTTCAAAAATAACAGAGCCAATAAAATTCTTAATATAAATCAAGTATTATTTAGATTTCTGCAATGACAATTTAGGAAATAGTGATTAGAATCTGAATTTGACAGTACCAATTATAAACGAAAAATTAATACAGATTATTGCTTTAATATATTATCTAAATTTCCTCTTTTACTACAGACTGAATAGTTTTAGCATTTATGCCAACTAAACTTCATCACAAAATTTGTTATTTAAATTGATTCAGAACATTACCAAAATACGTTGGTTCGGGAAATCCATGACCAGTTTAAGCTTTATATTCAATATATAATCAGTTTTCGATCATAATATTTAAATATTTTTCAGAGGATGCTACTCTTGAAAGCTGTTTGGAATAGAAAATAGGTAAATAAAAAAAGTAAACAAACAATCCTTTTAACATTATTTACTGTTATAACTTTTTTTTATCAAATTTCAGGAAAATTTATTAAAGATTTTAACTAGAGAGAAAATACAAGTTTTAAAAAAAAATTTACAGGTATGAAAGATAATTAAAATGAAAAAATAAAACACTTATCATTGTAAATTAGTCATACAATGATAGTGTTGTTTACAAGCATCCAAACATAAGCAAAAAGAACTATTTCCCACTACTAAAAATAAATTAAAATATCTCACATTACAGAAAATTCTTACCAAAGCTTCAAGTTTCTCAGCGACAATATCCATTGTTTAACTCTTGATTTATGTAGCAATATTCCAAAGAAATTTTAAAATTTCACTAGATTTTACACAATATTAAATACAGAGAATGCAGCCAGTTTTTCAATATTTCTATGGTATGGTTGTAAATACAGTTAAACTAAAGTTTTCATTCTTTCTGCAATTCAGAATAGCCCATAGATTATGAATCTCTAAATGGTTGGTTGAAAGTGATCCAAGAGGCGATTATGCAACTTCTTATGTCGTGTTCCAAATTTATAATCACACTCTCAAATTTGAACTCCAAATTAATAATTTGAAAATATAGCGAATCGCTGTACCTCATGCATGGTTTTTGAGAAATTTTATAATTGAAGAATGACTTTTTGCACGAAACAACCCTACCGAAAAGTGAAAACAACTAATTAGAGAAAAGTAAAGAATTCTATTTTATTCAATAAATGAATTCGAATATCATCCATCATTTTTCTTCTCAATGAACTACATCGAACCACGAAAAGAAATCTACGTAGGCAATAAAAATCGAGAAACAAAAAGTGCTACCACATATTTGCTATCACTCTTTAATTTTAAAAAGGTACTGTATTTCAGGTATCAAGGTGTGTATCATTAATATATTACGATGCAGATCTATACTATCTCTTGAAAATTGGCGATCGAAATGGGCTACAAGTGGTGAAGAGCAGAGCTCTTTATCTATGGCAACCCTTCACATGCTTTCACTAATAGCGTATGGAGAGTCATAGGAGAAGGAAGTACATGTAGTTTCTTGATTTTTAAATAGTAGTTAAAAAAAACTTTTTAGTAGGGGAAACTATTTGGAAGTGAAAATTATATTGAACATAGTTATAAAAGAAAGCTTCGAGGAAATTAAAAAATATATTTTGACAATCTAATATGAAAAATTAGGTAGGTACTTTATTTACGTCGCACTGGAGCAGCAGAATGGGCTATTGGCGACTGTCTGGGAAGAATCCCTACTGATAATCCGAAGGCATGCTATCGCAAATTTGATCCTCTGCGGAGGGGAACGAAAAATATTAAGAAAAGGAAAGTATTGTAGTACATTTCTAAGCGACTGAGAAGAAGAGGGGGAAGAGTCAAGAGGTAGAATCGGTTTTCTCCCCAGATGGCGTATTTAAGCGTTGTAATCGCGAAGGTGGCAAGTAGATTTTAAACTTACAAATGGGGCCTCCCTGGCCGAGTAGTATCGCTCGCCAAACGCTCTGTTGAACGTGGAGATGGCGGGTTCGAATCTCGCCGTAACCCTGGATGGACCTTTGTGATGTTCTTCTCTATATTACGCTATCTATTCTTCTACTTGACTAAGGTTTATAAGCCTTAATTGAGATACACGAGCCTGCAAATGTATGTTGTATACCAATAAAACAATAATTGCAAATTAAAAAAAAAAAAAGAGCATGTAGATGTTTGCCAGAGGATGGTTACGTGTTACACGTTTCGAATTTGTCCTTTTCTGTGATGTTTTTTTTTTTTTTTTTTTTAAAGTTTCTCTTGGGCCGTTGGTTGTAAGTTGCCAAGACTTGGCGATAATTCTGCCACAGATCACCATGCAGAAATGTCCCACCATTTAACTACTAGCAATTGTTACCTAGTACCTTCTGTAACCCCAATCACAAAAAATGAAAAATAATGAATCATGTATTTATGGTTATAGATGGATTATCCAATTTATAATTTCTATGTTCAAGTCTACTAACTTTTCACAGGGATCAATGGATCATCCATTACATGTGCATGTATTCTCCAAGACAGGGTATGCAGACAAATTAGCGAAATAAAAGGTAACAAGCAAGGATAGATTAGATTTTCAACAGCTATACAGTAGATTCTTGCAACTATTATGTATTTACTTGATTAAAAAGTCATTCGAACTCGTTCTTAACAGTCCAAATTTAGATTTCAACTTCAATTGAGGAAATTCTCAGAAAAGTTCTGAAAATTTCCTCAACTGAATTTGTTGGGTTCTTACATAAAGTCAGTAGAACAACAGTTAAAAAATCTATTGTTCAAATTCATCAGATTTGTCATGTAAAAAGAACTATTTTAATTTCGTTTGAATGATGTGTAATAAATCTAACTTGGCTTTTGTATTTTCTGCATCTGATCAAGATGAACACAAAATATTTACCAAATTAAACTGAAATGCAAGTTTTGAATCAATCCAAATTCGGTAAAAATCCTCAAACATAAAAATTATTAAACTTACAATACAGTTTGCCTGTATTGTAAGCAAAATTTCCTCAAAAATAAAACATTGTATATAAATATATGTTTGGAAAAAATAAATTTTTCTGGTATATTGAAAATTTTTAATGCAACAACAAACCATTTTGAAATTATCTTAATCAGATAATGGAAAATTCATGCCTTCACATGAATTTAACACTTTCTTTTAACCAAAAATTTAATTTCTTATATATCATATAAAAGGGCTCCCCCTTTTTTTGTCAAATTTGCAATTAAGAGGAATATTTTCATACATTTGTGTACCAGATGGCTTACTTTCCATAATGAAATATATATGTATATATCAGGTTAATAAAAAAGTTCTGCAACACCCCTTGGTGAAAGATCTCTTTTATGGCAATAACTAATAAAAAACCTGAAGTTCAGTTTTATCCAAAGTGATCTAGAGCTTAATGATGAAAGTTTAAACTAAGAGCACCAAAAAACAACACAAAATAAAAATTCATAAAAGTTAAAATTTTCCTAAGTGTTGCAAAACTTTTTTAACAATCTAATAGATAAAATTAGGGAGTTAGGAGAGACAAAAAAAACATGACTAAATAAAATTCTTTTTTTCTACTTCCCAACTTTTACATTTAAAAATATACAAAATTTTTAATAATTCTAAAGGAAAATTGTAAGATACGGTGGTTAAAAATATCTAATTGGTCTCAGAAAATCTCAAAAACTAATTTTACCTCCAAGAACTTTAGGGGCCCTAAAATACATAGGGACCATGCAGAGCCGGATTATACCTTTCGTAGGCCCTAGGCACAGCCGTTTTTGGGCCCTCCCCTCTTTTCAAAATATATGCTAAAATTTTCTTGCATATTTTTTTTTAACATTTTTATTAATATGGATTTTAATTTAAAAATTTGTTTATCGAACTTTATCTGCAATTCGACAGCATAATACAAGATTTCGTTGATTCCAAAAAAGTAATATCTTAGATCATAAGATTCTGCAAAATAATTTATTACCGAAAAATATTATATTTTTATACACCTGTTGTTTTTACAGCTAAATTATTTTTGTCAACAAATTTTTTTCTCCCAAGTTTTTCGTAGGCCCTAGGCATGTGCCTATAGGTTAATCCGGCCCTGGGACCATGTCTCAGTAGCCCCTCTTACTTACAACAAAAAAGTACCAGGTTGTTTTTTACAATATTCTGTTCAGTAAAAGGGCAAAGTATAAACTCCAGGATCTAAACCTGTCCAGATGTACAAGGAAACACAATAGTAAAAGAAATATTTATGTATTTCATTTGAATGAAATCACTCAGAATGCAGCATTATCAAAATTTTTAGAAATAAAAAAAAAAGGTAAAAAAGAAACAGTACTTTTGTATTGTAAAGGTCGCCATCAGGGCTTGATAGCAAATTTTACTATGCAAAACCGTATGATTGGCAAAATAGAAGTACCATATAATTGCAGACTGTTTTAATGATTATGTTTATTATTGTTACTAGGAGACAAATATTTATTGTACATAGGAATGCAGAATATGTGACACAATAAGTAATAAGTTATTTTACTTGTTAATAAAGCCTAACAATAGAACAGTTCAATTTGTAAATGCTTTTTCTGTTTCGGGTATTTTATATTTTGAAAAAGTTTGGCATGAATTTTAAGATTTATGACTGGTAAAAAACTTTGCTCTTGGAGTTTAATTTAAATTTTATTTTTACTACAATTGTACTTTAGCTTTCCTCAAAAAGATAAACAACATAGGCTTATATTAAGCCCGATAAAGATATCAGAAATAAATATTTAATGAGAAAACATTAAAATAAAAAATTTTCATTTTAAAGGAAGAAATTAACAGAATTGCTCATGATATTCCGATTTAAGTCTACTTAAAACTAACAATAAGTGTCTTTTTTTATATCAAATTTTAAAATAAAATGAAAAATATCCCATATTTTTCAACAATGAAGATAGAAAAATCTTTTCTTTTTCATTTTACTTTTAATTTTCTCTTGTTCTGTTTTTTTTCTGCTAGTAATTGTTTCTCTATTTCTTTTCTTATTTTTTAAAAGGAGAGAGAGAGTGTTTGCCATTCTGGAAATTCTCTGATATTGGTTATAGTGAGATTCTTAGGATATTGTAATAATGTATATTCTTATTATATTAATATGTTCATTTTGTTTCAAACCTGACAATAAAATAAGAAAACTGAGTGATTAAATCACAACACTTGAAACAGTCAAACCTTTTCTTAAAAAAATTATTTATTACTTAACATTTTATTACTTTTTAGAGTTCATAGAAATAAAAAAGAAAATTTTTTTTCTACAGAATTTTGAAATATATTATAAATGAGAAACACATTCATAATAAAAACCTTAACATAACAAAGAATATCAGGAAATTGTAAAAATACATATTGCGAATGAATGTACGACTTCAACAAGAGAGGCAGTTTTAAAGATAAATATTTATCTAATTATTCTGTTAAACACAAAAAATTCAACAACAAATTATAATAAGGAGTGACAACACAGTTTACTACAACTGATAACATTCATAATTAAATGAAAACAGACAACAACGAAAAATTACTTCAGATGATACAACCTTTATTAAATAGAAATATGGATCATTGCTGTAGAAATATTTTAATCTAATGAAACAGTTGGATACACAAATCTATTATATTATTATCTTAATGTGGTACTCCTTTTTGGCTGGACCTCAGTTTCATCCAGATAAGATTGATTAAATGAAAAAAATCTTATCAAATTTTGGTAACAACAAGGCAGAGGCACATAAGAAACGAAAAAAGAATATGACAGAAGTGGACTAAAAGAAATGGTACACTAATTGTTACCTCTGATGAAGCTGCTTTACCCAGAAAATATATATAATAGCTTGCTAAAACTAATAATAAAATTTTTTTAACCCTTACCGTATTTTGGAAAGGACAATGCCTGGTTGTCACTAAAATTTGGTCGCTATTTTAGCCCAAGGGTACCGATTTTGCCTGGCACCCAGTAAATCTTAAATACTTAAAATGCTTTTTAAAAGCAAGACCATTTTCTCATATGATCAAATACTTGCATTCAGTGCCCAAAAGAAATCTAATTATAATGAAGTATATACCTATCTCTAGTCCATTTAAAAAAAAAATTGCTAAAGATTTACTTATGACTTCGCATTCTGAACTAGTTCTACGTTTGAAAAATTTGAAGTAAAGAATGTTTTTCTTTATTTTAAAGTAAATAGATTTTTAAAAAAAACTTTAGAATATAAATTTAGTTTTGTGCAATAATACCTCCATGCTTTCCTGTCTTAAAACTAGATAACTAAATGTACACATACAAAAAGATTATTTTTCTTACAAAATTAATTTATGATATACAGTCAAACCCCGCTATAGTGAACCTTCAAGGGACCGAAATTTTGGTTCACTATAACCGAGTGTTCACTATATCCGTTACGCAGGCAATTTAACTAATGGTTCCCAAACTCCTCCCTTTTATTACACATTATTCAAATAAATGACTGAAAAATATTATTTAGTATCAAAAAATGCGTTATTTTTCATTACTCTTCTTCTTGCGTACGAAAAAAATTAGTAATCTTTAGCTGATGAGCAATCCTCAACATCAGTTATGGAAACACTTCCCGACTCTCAGCTAATTTTTCCTGAATTTCTGTTATTCCGTTTTTCAAATCTGTCTCACCTGCCATTGGAGCACATGCAAGTAGTCTCATAAAATCACTTTACAAATTCATCGACATTTGTCCAATGGTGAACCACTTCAGTAATGCTTCTTCTACATCCTTGTGATCTGCTTTTCTCAACTTTTTTCTGTCATCTAGTTTTTTTCAAGAGGAGATATTATTAATTGCCTATTTTTCTATATGTTACAAACTGCAGATTTGGATAGTTTACATTTCCTGAAAATATCAGCTTGATCGCATCCATTTTCACTTTTTCCGATTATGCCCATTTTTTCATCAGGAGGACGTTTACTGCTCGCTATAGTTAAATTTGAGACACTTGCTTGCAGGCTTTTTTTCAACTAAACTGAGAGCAAAAAGGAGTTGAAATGAGGGCCTTAGGACATATTAGTGCCCAACCCTCTAACCAATAATGAATAATTACTCATTCCATCTGACAGAAAATGCATATTGATCCTATTGACACCTTACAGATGTATCGTCTGCCTGAGCTGGAAACATCTGCTTGGTTTGTTTAAGGATGGGAAAGTGAGATAAAAGAAGTAAACAAGAAAAAATGCTTATCACTACAATCCCCTCTATAGATGGTTTTCAAAATCGGTATATGTATTTATTTTGAAGTAGAAATTTCAAAATTATTGCAAAAAAAAATGAAGAAAAAAATCAGCCGAAGACAGAAAAAAGTTCACTATATCCAACTTCCTCACTTTTTTTGGTTCACTATATCCACAAAAAATAACATTATGCGTGTATAGCAAGGCACGGGACCGAACATTTCGTTCACTATATCCGGGAGTTCACTATAAACCGTGTTCACTATAGCGGGGTTTGACTGTACTTACAAAAATATAGTGAAAACAAAGAATTCATAATTTTAATAAATACAAGTATAAAATGCATTGCAAATAATATTACAATAACCTAAATCAATAACATCCTATGTTTCAGGCGCAATATTTAAAACAATTATATGTATATAAATGTATTTCAGAGATTGTAACAAAGTAAAATAAAAAGATGCATACTAAAGATAAAAATAGGTTAATTATATTGAAAGGGGCAATTAGGGTCACAAGAGTAAAGAAACAATAACTTAATAGAAAGCAAATATTACTGAACAGTTAAAATAGCATAAATTACTTAGTCACAACTTCAAAGCAAATCAGGTAGATTTTATCTGGTAGTACATACATGTAATTTCTATACACCCTTGTATTGCTAGGTAGTTATTATAAAAATATTGCTAAATTATTGGTGATTAAAAACTATGTATATAAACATATACAAAGCAAAAACTTATTAATTTAAGTAAAATATTTGCAATTGTCAACAATACAGAATTCTAGAAAATTGAAGCTGAAGTTGTGTACAGTGCTATACCTGTTTTAGAATTGCTTCTAGAACTCTTCAGGTTGGACTAAAAAAAATTTCTTCCCCAGCACCTGATAGATTTGTATTGGTTACAATAAAAATTTAATTTTACCATATTTTGTTTTAATTTGCTAAATATTTGACAGTTACTGCAACACTGTTTACAGATCAGATAACTTGTATTAAACATTTAGTTAAGGAAATGTTCAAGTAGTTAAGTCTATTCTATCAGATTTAGCACCAAATGAAAATTTGTAAGATTTTCAAAAAGCAAGTATTCAATGAAGTAAAAGCAATTTAGTTTCACTTATCAATAAATAATATTTACTTATATAAGGCTACAATTTAAGTCTAAAAGTTACATTATTAGTAGATAAATAAAAACATCCATTTACATCGAATTTATAATGCTCTAAAGCAATTCACTTTTGATTATTAAAATTAGAAATAACGGTATTAAATCCTTAAATTAATGAATAATCAATAAAAGTTTTAAACTCAGATTCATTTAGTGCTAATAACTATTTTTTTTGCACACACAAAAAAAAAAAAAAGGAACTCTAATAACTTTTGATCTAGTGACCTGATTGTCATGTTATCAAATACCATTTATAACCAAATATTTTTTTAGCATGAATATTCAAACCAATTTTTTTGTCAATATGATATATAGATTTTAATATCCTGAATAAAACTAAAATAAATAACACAAAAATTATAAATAAATATATATTTTTAAAAAAATTGGAAGTGAGACACTAAATTCTCTGATACTACATTATATTTTAATTTATTTAAATTTAATACTTATTACATTAAGAAATTTCATTTTTTACTTTTTTCCTGTGTCTTGGAACAATTTCCAACCCTGTATTGCATTCACATTTTTATTAAAAAGGCAAGAAGAGAATATAAAATTTATTTCAAATTCAGAAGAAATATTTTATTTAATTTTTTTTCTAAATGAAAAGATTGCTTTTGGGCACAAGAATACACAGAATATTTTTAATACTTTTTTCGTATTAAATTCAATACAAAAATATAAATATATTTATTGGACTTATAGCAGAATATATAATAAAATTGTAGCAACTTTGGTATTCAGGGGCGAGCGAATACATTACACAATATTTATACAATGAAACTTTTTTTTTTTTCAAAATGTATAATTTTTTTAAATTAAAAAAATGAAATTCAGTTTGCAAATCAGTGTTACACATAATATAATCTTTGGCATCAGAAGCAATTGGAAACTGAAAAGAAAGACAAAATTTATAACAAAAAACAATCATAATTTAGTCGATGTATCTTAATTTAGTCGAAGTACGAATGTATTTAAAAACACTTGTATAAGTTTTCTTTTAATTTATTTTACAAAATATAACTCCATCCTTTGACTTTCCCCCTCTTCACACGAGGCTTGGGATCCTAGATAGTAAAGTATAAAAACAGTTGAGGTAAGTAGTCCAGTTTTTTTTAAAATATGCACCTTTGGAAGGAGGCAATGGACGAAAATATGACTATATGTTCCTCTTCAGTTATTTTCATCCTCTTCACAGTTTTTATTAGGAAATATACAGTAAAATATGAAGTATGAACATCACCACTTTAATGATTGAATAAATCTCACTTTAACCATTAACGTGTCATCTAGTACTTTTAGAGAAGTGTTGTAACTTTCTTCCACTTTAGCAATTATCTCCTTCACAACATCCTCTCTGCCCTAAATAGAATTCAAAATAAATTACTATTCATAATTTGAGAGTGATAAGCATTTAATGAAGTATGTAAAGAAAAAGGTAGTTTCACATTAACATTTGATTGGTTTGAAACAATATGCTGATAAATCACACTTTTTTCAAAGTTGAAATACAAACAACAAACTGTTCTTCAGTATTGTTTATTGTTTACAGATAAATAAAATAAAAAAAATTATTAAAAATATACTATATGATATTATGGTTATATAATATTACAATTATATAGTTCAGATAAATTATATGGTTAAAATTTCCAAAACATATACAATATGATTAAACAATACAAAACGTAACAGCTGACTGCAAATGTAAAAATACCGTAAACCGGGGCGAGTCTACCCATTTTAGTTTTATTTAATTTTCACTATTTTAAATTGCAAATAAAAAATTTTTTACCGACGGAGGACTTAGTTCAGACTCTAAGGAAGATGGCGCTGTAGTAGTTTGATCCGTTTTTATTTATTTGGTGTCTTTTTAACCGACCTGTTCAAACGTCTTTTGAGAGATTTGTATTGAAAATCAGCAAACTTTTAGTTGGTGCTCCGTAAGTATATTATTATTATTACTATTTTCACTTTGGTTAAGTGATAAACTTATCTAAGACTAAGATTACATTAATTTTATATAAAAAAAAACAAAAAGAATGTAAGTTTTGCTGTTGTAAACAAAAAGCCAGAATTCGCGGGGCGAGTCTACCCATTCGTATTTAGTTTTAATAAAGCATAATAATATAATTTAGAACTTTGTTTATATTAAAATTAAGTCATTTTAAATGAATTTGAGTATATTATTTTAATTCTGCATTGATAAATTTATCATTAATAAGAAAATTTATAGGTTAAATATAAATGTAAATATAAAATATGTTTATTTTACCTATTTTTTCAATTTTTATATTACAAAATTAACTTTTTTTATTTAATGCAAGTTAAATAAATTATTATTTATAAATTATTATTACCTCCCAAAAGAATGGGAAAAGGATTTTTCATGATTCCCAATGTTTGAATTTCGATTTTGTTAATAATCTTTAATTATTATTATTTATTAATTATTTAATTGTAAATTTATATTAATTTTAATTTATTTTTATCAACAATAATCAGAAAAAAATGTTATTTTATAATGTTAATGATTATAAAAACAAAACTGTGATCAAAATGTGATAATCGATCAAATACTCAATTTGTGTTATTTTATGAATAAAAAAATGGAATATATAATAAAGTTATGAATTTTACTTCATAAATATCCTATATAGTAACTAAAATAACAATTTAATAGTAAAATTTGATTATTTACAAAGTTAACATTAATTTTATTAGAATGGGTAGACTCGCCCCATACGAGAGATTTGTCAGCAGTTCTATTAAAATATACAGTAACAGCGTAACTGTTAATATTTTCTAAAATCGATTTCACAGCTTTAAAGAGGGATAAATAGCGATTCTGAAACACCTATTAAAAGCCTTTTTTTTAATATTTACAAAAGTTTGACCACTTGAAAGTTGACAAACTGAAAAAATGGGTAGACTCGCCCCGGTTTATGGTAGTATTTTTCTGAAGAAAAAAAAAATTAAATCTTTTGAAAAGATGGCTAATTATACTGTCCAAAACCCATAATTTAAAATACTTTCTGACATGCCAGTATGAAATACTCAGAGCAATGCAAAATAAAAGTCTTTGTTATCTAATTAAATATAAGTGTTTCTAAAATTAAAAGAAAAGTATGTCACATGCAAGTACTGTTTAATTGGAAAAATTTTAGTGACACTTGAGTTTGAACTACATATTTCCTTCAGCTTTTTTTTTATTATTATTTATTAATAGAACATTTCATTGGAGAAATAAAAAATTTGAACAAATGCTCTACTTTTTATTTATAAACAAGGGCCTCCTAGTGGGATTTGTGAGCCATAGTCTGATAATATCTTAACATTTACAAACCAAATAAATTTAACAAAATAAACTAATATACATTAATAAGTAATTTGGCTTTAACATTAAGAAAACAGCAATAAAAAAATAAAAATTAGTAAAAAATTGAATGAAAAAATATTTCTTATATGAGAAATAATTTTTATTACCTTTATACACTTTGAACTATCTGACATTATTCCTAAATGTGATGCTAAATCAGAGCTAGATTGACTATTGAGCAAATCATGTAAATTATTTCCAAAATCTTCCATATCATTGATTAGATCAGTTACATGTTGAAATGTTTCGAGCTGTTAGGAATAGAAAGCAGCAAAAGTAAATATATAAGTACACTTATGACACAATAAAAAAAAAAATCAAATTGTGAAAAAGAGAATTTTTACACTTATGACACCTCGTGAATGTTTGTGCAAAAAAGATGTCAGCTTGGCTGCCAACTCTATGCTTGTATTAAGATTTTAACATTTTTAAAGTTTTAATAAAATTTGTTTTTTCAAGTATATTCCTCATTTAATTTTTTTTTTTAAATTAAAACAATTTAAACTAATACACAAAATACCAGAAAAAAACTATTAATGAGGTTGTTGAATAGTGAAGAAATTAAATGAATCTCTACTTATAATAATAAATTCCTATATTATTTCATTACCACAAGGAGAATCTCTTAAAAAGCTCATAAGTTGGCAGCTATGTGTAAGATTGCAAAAAATTATACAGATATTCAGTTAATAAGTCATTAAGAAATGCACAACTTACTGTTATTTGTGGAACATTGTCTTTTCTCTTTTTTCCTTTACGCATTAGAGAATTTCGAGCAGGCTTCAATAATGCAAAACAAACACTAACTAATAATAGACTTAAGCTTAAAGTCTGCAAAAATAAAATAAAAAATTCATTAAGAAGTAATCAGTAAGTAAAAAGTAATAAATAATATTCATGAAAGTAAGAATAGGTAAATGAAAAAAATTTTTTTTTGCTAAAAGTATCTAATATTTGATAAAAATGTGAGATGAACATGCTTGATTTCATTCAATTGTGATACTGCAACAGTGTAAAATGATAAAATACTGTGAGCTACATTAAAAATTATACATAGCAAATCTTAAGAAAGGATTTCACAAAAACTAAAAAATATTTTTTTTTAACTTTACCACGGAACAAACTAATGAACTTTATTAAATGCAAATTATTTAAGATAAATATCATACCTGCATACATTTTAAAATGGAAATAGTTTTCTTTTTTCAGAGTTAGGATAAATTTTTATTTATGTCAGTCTAATTAGGGCAAAAAAATAAATAAAAAAGTTAAAATGTTTCTAGTTTATAAACCAAAAAACATATTAAAATAAATAACAATATATATATATANATATATATATATATATATATATATGAATATTTTCAGCTGATGAAAGATTAAAAATCAATATTAAACTTATGTAACATTCATAGAAATTATTAAAATATGTTGAGTAAACTGTATGAAATAATAACTTTTAACTTTTGTATTAAATAATTTTCTAACTTGCAGCAATTTTTTGTACCAGATTTGGTATAACAACTAACTAGTCTCCTCACAAATGTAGTGCCTATGTAATATGAATATATTACATAGTAAAGAAAAACATCCAAAAACATTTTCCAACAAAAAATATTTTTAATCACTTCCCAAGGGGAAAAAAATCATAATTAGGATCTGAGCAGGAATAAATTTTTTTCTCCATCATTTAAAGTTATTAATTTATAAACATAAAATCAATAAAATTCAAAAACTTTACACAATCATGATAAAATAACTAGTTTCTGACTAATATTGCAGAGAAAATTGTAAAAAAACATGCTTTTTTTAAAATTTAGTCGACAATCGACACGGCAAAGAAAAAAATTTTTTTTTTAAGAGATAGAAAAGTAAGCACTTTTTACAAACCCCAAATAAAAAAAGCACCATTAAGCACTTTTTAAAAACGCTACACACCTTGTAGTAGGTATCTACAGAGAGCAAATATTTGACAAATGATTACATACACTAAAAATCAATAAATAAAAAAAAAAGACTTTAGAGACAAAAATTTTTTGTGTACAAAAATTATTTACCTCAACAGCATTAGCAGTATCTTCGAAGAAAACTTTGACTTGAGTAGGATTTAGAGAATCTTTGTCTGGACTTACATCCCGTATTCTTTCGAATAACACTAGAAGAAAAATTCCAATTATTAGTACCTTTCTGCATTAAGAACATTATTTAGTAAAAAAAATATAATAGGAAAATTGCGAAAAAAGAACTTTTTCATATTCAATACAGTGATGTCAAACAACTAGTAACTGTGGGTTACTACTTATTCACTAATACAACAACACTAGTTGATTAGATCAATTAGAAGGAAAAAAAATATATAAGTCATATGTGACTACAGAATTTCGTAGGATTGTATTAAATGTCAGGTTCAACAGCAGAAGAACCAGATTTGGCTAACTGGGCCAAAGCTACAATGTGACAAAATCAAATAGAGTAATGAACTAAGCCTGAAGGAGTCCTGTGACACAAAAAAAATCACTTAAACTTGCAAGTGTTGTAAACATTTACCTGATTGCCAACATTAAAAGCAATTCAGATCAAGTTTCCACATGACATAATTCCTAATATGATTATAATTCTTTTATCAATCTTTAAAAAATTCCGTAACAGAAAAATTAACAGTACAAATTAAAATAAAAACCAATAATAACATTTGATTCATCATTATCAGGAGCATAAGGACTCAATTCTGATCGATTAACCAAAATTTTATCATATTTTTATCTTTTCAATGCATTTTGTATAAACTTTTATTGAAATGAAAAAAGTTATAATAAAAAATACATTTGACACAGTTGCTAGATAAAAACTGCCATTAGAAAATGAAAGCAATTTATTTAGCAATAAATTATTATTTTACAAAAACAAAAAGAGGAATAATTACACTCTGGCATTTAAACAAATTGAACTCTTCTAGTTCTACGTCCAGCAATGGTTGAAACGATTTAGTACGCTTTACATGCATAGTGTTACAGAATTTACCCATTAAATAAAATTTTTTTTTAAAGCAATAACTTTTTAGCACAAATGAATTTTTTACCTAATTATCTACATATTTCAATATTTGGAAAAGATCTCATCTTCATAACTAAAGTTTTATGATTACAAGATCACAACATTGTTATCACAACATGTTTATTAGGATCACAACATTAAAAATAGCGACATTTTTATTATACTTACTATAGCAAAACTACAAATAACATTATGGAATACTAATCCCCCCAAAAATGATTATTCATGTAATGGATAGCTAATATTACAAGGCTAAATTTAATTTAAAAAAGTTAAGGCTTCAGAAGAAAAAAACATTATACAAAGCTATTTAGTAATTTAATAATTTATGAAAATTTTCATGCCATGATATATTAGTTTTTCATATAGTATTAAGATTTCTATTTAGATTGGTCCTGGCACTGAGTAATTTAAATAACTGGAATTCTAGTGTAATTTTTTGGAAACAGAACAATATCAGATTGTATAAAAAATGGAGCTTAATGACACAAAAGTGCCAAGAAATCAGTGCCAAGCTCAAGGTAGATAAAGAAACTTACAATAATAAATAATTTATGTATCAAAAAAGAGTAAGCACTGTAAGCTCCAAAGATTGATGCAAAAATAGAAAGGACAATCAATGTCGCTTTGATCAAAAATATATACAGTGGAGCATCGTTTATACGACGATCACTTATACGACGTTTACATTTATACGACGTTTTAGTGTGGTCCCAAATCATTCCTATTCATTTTAATGTAAAAATATATCGTTTATACGACGCACAGAATCGGTTATACGTCGCTTTTTAGATTTTGTTCACGTTTACTTAATTTTTTATTTTTTCTTGTGTATTTTAAAAAAGGGCGGAATTTGCCAACATGAGTGATACAGAAAAGGGTGCCAACAAGAATGCTTGGATGCCGACCGTAATTTTTACTAGATGACTGAAAAAACTTGACAATGTTATGAAGAGGGAAAAAATAAAAATTTTGCTATTCATCGACCAATGTCCAGTGCACCCATCGATACTAATTATTTTGGGAAATGTAAAAACTCTCTTTTTTCCTGCAAATTGCACAAGTGCGCTTCAGCCATTAGATTTGGCCGTGATTAGAATTTAAAATTTCAACATAGAAAGCAGTAAGTTCAACTCGCTATTCAAAGCATTGCATTGTAGAGACTAATAGCAAGAAAATATAATTAAAAGTAACATACATTCAAATTGCTCACTGCAATTTTTCTTCTTTGGTTATTTGTTTGTTTTGCTTTGTCTAATTTAGAAATTTATGCAAATCAACACGCTAAACATTAAAATTAACTGAAAACAGAGTTAGTTTCAGTTTTAGAAGTAAAAATCGATTATACGACGGTATCGTTTATACGACGTTTTTCGGTGGTCCCTTCGGCGTCGTATAAACGATGCTCCACTGTATTTACAAAATGTTCGAAATTAACGGATCTATATCAATTTGTTCAGAGAATTGTATTCTTTTTCATATTTTTAACCAGTATTTTTTTTTATTTAAATAAGGCGAGGTAAGTCAAGTTCTTGATTGAAGTTATTTGATGTCACTTGCAAAAGAGCAACAAATTCCAATTTATCACAGGAGAATAATTAGATTCCTGGGAATCGTAAAAAATGTTTTCCGGGTTAAAACAATTGCGTGAAGCAAAAAATAAAAAAGCAATATACAGTAGAGTGCCGATTATCCGAGCTGCTCGGGACCGAACGTGGTTTGGATAATGAAATGTTTGGATAATTGGAAAGTTGTTTAAAACCTAGTTTAAATGATTATTATTTATGCACCAACTTCCCTCACACTTTTTCTAGGCTCAGGACTGGCAGTACTATCTAAAATAGCTCTGGCGAGTTTAAGACTTTTTTTTCTTCAATTTTAAATATATTTTTTAAAACTTTTTTTTCCAATTTGAATCCTTTTTTTTTATCATATTTCGGCTTTTTTATAATTTTTTTTGTAAATTACTGATTTTACCACATTTTTCTTTATTTTCCAGTGCAAAAGATATCCAGCAAAGACTTTTGTTTCAAAGAACATGCTCTTTTTTGTGCAGCCATATCCCTTATTCTTTTTAAATAAATCAACTGAATTGGATTAAGAATAAGAATTAATTAAGAATTTTATTCCAAGATTCAGGATTCCAAGCACTGTAATTGGATCAACATCATTTTGACGTTCTAGGCAATTCATTGCAATATCTAATGAATTGCATGCTTCTTATGAGAAGGTCCACGATCTTGAACTTGATCATGTACTTCTTCCTCTTAATCTGAGGAGTCCCGATTTTCATTCAAAATTTCAGAAACAATTTCATGATAATTTAAAATTTGAAATCCTGAGTCGTTTTCAGTGTCTTGACACCAGTCTTCTATTTCTTCTGCTGTATAACATGGCATATTTTCACCCGAAAGATCTACCGATTCACAAACTGCAGTTTCGTTTGTTTTTCTGATAAGAATTTTATTCCAAGATTTAAGATTCCAAGCACTGTAATCACTAATCATTAACCATGAGTGACAACTACCCATCCACCAATTGTAGAATTTCGGCACTTATCTATTCATAAACACATTCCGCTTTCCAACAATTGTAAATTGTCAAAATGAAGCTCGCATTCTTTGATGATAATTTTCAGTTGAAGGGGTATGTAGGTTTAACTGTATAACAATACATGTATGTATGGCTCCCAGAAGAAAACTGCTGAAAAAGGTTGTAAATTAAATATGGTCTTCCGATGTAGTAGATATTATCTATTCCTCTAAATTTAGAAAAATTGTCGATAAGTTAAAAAAAATTCTAAACTTAAAAAAGAGAAGAAAAAAAGCAAATTCGGATTTAGTTCGGATAATCGGCACTCTACTGTATATCATGTGACAGATTTGCTTACGGTAGTAGATGGGTATGCAAGAGAGAAAAGGAGGGGGGGGGGATTCTTGCTTTCTTATTGATGTGATCATTAGCAACAGATAATCATTGCAGTCTTTTACTTCTATCCCCCTCCATTCAACAGCAGCCAGTTTGCAGTTTCAACTTCTTAACATCATAATTCCAGTGATTCTAAAGTTGTAAATGCGATCTTAAGATAATGTTTTATATGCTTGAAAGTTTTTGAGTTAGTTTTCAGTTGTAAAACGCCATTCTTACATTGTTAATTTTTTATAATTTTTAAAATGCTTTCATTTAATAGCAGTTAAATGCAAAAAATGAGACTAAAATTGAAAACATGACAAATATAACACATAGCCTTTCTGCAAAAAATTACTGCAGGTAGATTTTCCCAACAATATGAAAATAATTAAAATCAATGAATATTACTTAATTTTTCACAAAATTTTAGATGCCTGGGCAATACAGCCTTGGAATGATGTTAGCGAAAAACAGCCTTAAGAAACTGAAAGAGCAATTTGAAGACGATATACTTACTTTGATAATTATTCCTAATTTCATTGATTATACTTAGGTCTTTTACACTTTCAGAAGTATCTGTAAAAAGATTTATTAAAATTAGAAATTTATCCAGCTATTTTAAGTATTAATTGAACTAAATATATGATATAAAAATACATGATATAATCATGTTTTTTAATGTCGACAAGGGCTTTACAATAAAGGGATTTTTAAGTAGTTTTTTTTTAATTTTTTTAAGAGCTTAAAAAAGATAACTAACTATAGTAAGGACGTCCTTGTTACACAATAGTATAAGTGTAGATTATGGAGCAATTACTATAGTATATAAATGCATTCCAAAACAATGATATAGCTTTTTCCATATATATGTATATATTCTTTTTAATCGGGCGGTAACTGTGACTCAAGATAAAAAAAACTGAAAATTCTTTGTGCAAAAAATTTTCAACAATCTATATATCATAAATATTTCGTATTTACCAATTTATTAAAAATAAGATTTATAATTAAATAACCTACCAATGAAGTAACTTATTTAAGAAAAATCTTAGTTGTTACAAAAATCTCGAAGTTGGATTTTTAAAATCGTGTGAATATAAATAATCGGGACATTGGATTTTAAAATTTTGTGAATATGAATTGTGAAATTGTATTTTTAAAACACGTAAATATTAATCGCAATATTGAATTTTGAAAATGCAAGAACACGATTCGGGAAATTAGATTTTAAATTGGTGTGAATACGAATCGTGTCACTGGATTTTAAAAATAAGAGAATGGAAATCGCAAAATTGATTTTAAAAATGCATAAATACAAATCACAACATTGGATTCTTAAATCATGAATGTGAATCACAAAGTACAATTTTTAAACCACGCGAACAAATCACAATATGTAACTCATAAATTAGGCAAAATACAAAAATTGAGGTTTGATGTTCGAATGAATACAATTGAGTGTAATAACGTTTAACTTCAAATACAAAAATGCTACGATTCACAATGAATCAGATGAATAACAAAAGACTAGAGGAAAGGGTCTAAACAACTATTCCTCATGATGTTATCCATTTATAATGAACCATCTTGAATTCTCTAGGAAAAATGAAAGAGTAACCTCCTACTCTTATACTAAGTGCAGTATGTGATCAAAAGGATTCCGAAACACTAATTTTCATTACATAGAATTAGAAGGCTTAATTAAGTCAATCTTATGAAATGTTTGAAAGCTGCATCTACTCTTTATGGGGAAGTGTTGTTGCAATAAGCGATCAAAAGGATTCTGAAACACTAATTTTCATTATATAGAATTAGAAGGCTTAATTAAGTCAATCTCATGAAATGTTTGAAAGCTGCATTCACACTTATGGGGAAGTGTTGTTGCAATAAGCGATCAAAAGGATTCTGAAACACTAGTTTCAATATATAGAATTAGAAGGTTTAATTAAGTCAAACTTATGAAATGTTTGAAAGCTGTATTCACTCTTACGGGGAAGTGTTGTAACAGGTGATTTATTTTGGAGTTAAAGTAGGTTGCATTCACATTCCTCTTTTTGCTAGGCCTAAATTTCGCAATTTTAGACATAAATGTTACTTAGCAAAAATGACTGCTCGTAACCAAGGAAATGCCACCTGCTAAGAATAGAAGTTAAAAATCTTGAAGAAAGTTGATATAAGAATAATGTGTTTTATCAAAATAAGTCCAGTAAAACCAACAAGGCAACAAGGTAAAAACAAATATTTAATATAGTTTTGTGTACTCATAAAATAGCGACCACTTTTTAACACCCAATTTCATTTAGACCACAGGGGTTGTTATATCAAGGGTCAACCGTACTACAATCAAAAGGTAAAAATTCAAAAGCAAGAATTTTATTAAATTCTGGCCTTCCCAGCCTAAATTTTATAAATTAGTGATGAATCAAATTTATGGATTAGTAATAAATTCTCAAAATATTAGTTATCAGGCAATAACCATCAATAAGTAATTGTTAATACTGAATATAGATTTTCAATAAATTAATAAAGCATATACACAAATCATAAAGATTAAATTCATATTGCTGAATAATAACTTTATACAGTTTAGTAGCAATTTTAATGAAGAATTTTACAGTCTTAATGAAAACATCAAAATTACCTGTTGAATAACCTTCTGTTAAACTATGAATGTAATGAACTAGCTTAGCTGATGATAAAAATATATCTATATGAGGGCCATTTAAATATTTCATAATTCTGGAAGGACCCAGGCAAGAAACTGGAAACTAAGATTAAAAAAAACAAACATTCAAGTTAGTAAAAAAAAAAACTAAGCAAAAGGATCATTATAAAAAATGTATACTTATTTAAAAACTTACAACAGATGTTAACAAGTCATCTTTGTTAACAGAGTCCACACTACTTTTTAATGAACAAATCAATTTATTTAATGTATCGGCCATGTGATGTTTCACACCATTTGAAATATTATTCTCTATATTATTATTTACAATATTCGGCTTATTTAAATAATATGCTGCAGCTACAATTTGGAGAGTAAAGTTTCTAATATTTAACCACCACATCTGCAAAATAAAATAAAAAATATTATTTTCAAGTAGAACAAAAAAAAATTTTTTTTTAAAGCTTAAAAAGAACAATAACTATACAAACCCTTTCTTGGTGAGATTTCTCAGTTTGTTCTTCTAGTATTTTTCTAAGTAAGAAGAAAAGAAACTCATAATACAATATTTTAAAAAATATCTATACTTTTTGATCACATATATGCATCCACACTAGTTCCTTAACTAAATACTAAAGCGTTGACATATTTTCAGTTATGCAAATCTGTATGCACTAAGATGAAATTTTTTCTTTACTCAATTAGTGCATACACACATAAAAAGTTTGGAAACTGTCAATTATGTCGTGAAATGTAAATCAAATCAAAATCGTGGGGGGAAAAAAAGACATGCAATATTTAATTTTTTTTTAAAGCTATCCAATGATGCCATACTCGATCTTCCATCCTTATCCCTCTGAAGAGAAGTGGAAGATATCATTTGGATTCCTCAAATCTCACTTTTTCGTTTTGATTTACATATCTTGAGATATATAAGAGTTTCCAAAATTTTCATACACCCTGTACATACATGGGATTAAAAATTAAGAAAATAAGTTACTGCATTCCATTTTCCTGAAAATAACCAATCATATTGTCGAACAGAATAAATATTGGGGAACATATTCAATGCACACATAAATGCAGATTGAAAAAAATAAAAAATTTCAAGCTTCATGAAGAAATAACATGAAATTATTAAAACGAATGTCTTAAGTATTTAAATACACATTTTAATACTCCTCAAAGAAAATTGTAATTTTAAAAGTAAGTATAAAATTACCTTTCTCTTAGAGTATTTAGATTATAAATTGATATGTCACGTGTATCTACAAGCTCCTTCGTAGGCCTATGATCTAGAGAGAGAAAAAAAAAAAACAAGACAATTTAACTATTTTTGAGTAAAAATAGCAATAAGAACAAGCAAATAGTTAAAAAGTTTATTAGTAATTACATACTAAAATCTAAAATATAAATAGCTAATTTACAACTTTTTTGGAGGGAAAAATAGTAAAGAATGTTATGTGATAGTTAAGACCATGCTAGTTTGTACTAAATGAGCAAAAGTGTCTCAACAGAAATTCCGATAAACTAAAATAAATGGAAAATTATAGGCTTATGGGAAGAAGAAAAAAAATCTGGTTAAGATTTTTCAGGAAAACAAATGAGAAAGATTGCATATAAAATGCTGGATATGAGAGTAGAGGTTAGAAATGAGAATCTGACAGTTAGGCATCAATGCCACCTTTTTCTAAGTTACCAAAACAATTCAGCTAGGCAAAAACCAAAAATATTTTAAACCACAATATTTATTCTTTTTTCTTAATTATGATAATAAAAATAAATAAACATTTTCAGAAAATGAATATTCTGAAAATGTATTCACAAACACCTAACCTCTTGTATTTTGTAAAAATACATCAGGGTTGGGTGTCCGAAAAATAAAATTTCAGAACAATTTTGAGGACACTTATTCAAGGTAATTTACTCTTTCTGCATGTATATAAAATTATATTTACAACATACTTAGAAACAAATTTAAACAATAAAAATTAAAAACTTAAGATATATACAATATTTACATAATGCACAACATATCAGTACTCTCAAACTTGAAAAATAAAAATGAAATTAACTTCTAACATTAGCTTAGAAAAAATATAATTAAAATATGATAAACTATCACTCGAATTACATTTATTAACTTCACAAATAAAATTTTACTATGGACACATGGTTAAATAATATTTTTTTATTTAAACTATATCATGAATAGTTTTTTGGAGGCACTAAATACACTTTTATTTGTAGCATCAACTATCACTTGAGCAACTTTAATATCCCTCCACTTTTTGAAACAGCTAGATTAAATCTTTCATTATCATCTCTAAGCAAACAATGCCACTATTTTCTTTTCGAATTAAATTATTTTCAGTCTTAGTCAGCTCAGCTAACTTTGCTCATTTTTAAATAGCGTGGATACAAATCTCAATGTGTGATTTTTAAATTGTGAAAATATGAATCTCAATATAAGAATTTTTAATGGTGAATACAAATCACAAGGTGGAATTTTTAAATTGCGTAAATTCAAACCACACTGTATGATATTTGAAACAGGTGAATACAAATCTCATCGTGACACTATTCTAGAGGAAAGAAATGAGAAATACAGATGTTAGGATAAAAAGATAAGGAGAAAAAACTTCTCTCTTTCAACACAAGCGGAAACTCAAGCGTGTGGCATCGCACCCATGACTTCTGGACTGGACATCCAAAGATATTAGGCGTGGGGAATAATTCGAAATAAAGAAAAGATCTATCAGAGATAAAGAAAGACTAGTCCATAAATTGTTAATTCAATTGACTAAAATATTTTCTTTTCACCATACAAAATCAAATATTTCTCTAATGGTAATAGTTTTTAACTAATCTTAAGTTTTAACTTCATTAAAACATAATTAGTTGAATAACTATTGTTTTTGAGCAAAAATAAGACATTTTCTTAACTGTAGAAAAATTATATTCAAGTGATATACATATGATACATAAAGGTATAAATAATAAAGAACGAAGTTAAAAATGATGTTAGAATATTTAGAGCATTGAAACATTATAACTAGAATTATGAGCTTAATTAATAATGTAATCCACAATCAGAAACTAATTTTGGCCAAATATTAATTGTAGATTATTTATCTATTATGATACTAATTATTTTATCCATTATATATAATCATAATATACATACATACGTATATCATTGATAGAATTGTTGATTTTTGAATGATAAGAGTTTTATTCTTCAGCTCATCAACTACAAACTTCTTAAGGGGTCTAAGCTAAATATATTTATAGAAAACCTGGTGGTTTGTAACAGAATGATGTATTAAGAGCAAAACCATGGAGGAGTTAATTAGATGAAATATTTAAATTGCTATAAAAGATGCCAAGAAAAAAAAATTATATTTGGAAATTGGTACTTAAACTTTTAGATTACTTCAGGAATTCTCAAATGCTTCATATTATTAGATATTTTATACTTGATCAAAAACACCAATTCTGTACAATAGACTAAATACTGAGCAGTAATAAAATAGTAGGTGTATTCCAATATATAATAGGAAGAATTAGAAAAAGTTGTTAGAAATTTAGTTGAAAGAAACCATCATGAATTAATAAACAGATCAAGAATAGTTTGCACATGAAAATTTTGCCGGAATAGCATTCACATAAAGATAAAGTTTTTATCATATGTTTTAAATTATAAGCTTGAAATAATTTGAGTAATAATATTATTTTCAAAAAATTTTAAAAAAAATTATACTTCATTTATTTTAAGCAACTTTTATACTTGGTTCAATGTTTGCCAATTATAATCAGTAGAGAAGAAAAAACATTAAAGTAAAACATGAAAGTTAACATTAAACAACAAATTTCATTTTTCATTGGGTTAAAAAAAAAAAAATTCTTCACAGTGTAATTTGTTTTTAGAACATATTTTTTGCTCAACAGATTTTCTTGCTCAATATACAGTTAAAAAATAATTAACTACGAACTTAGAAAAAAATCTAACTTATTACTTGGCAGTTATGAAAATAATTTTTTTTATTTATTATTTTTCTTAAGAGATTACAAACACATTTTTGTTGAAAAAGAAAACTAGAAATTTTTCTTAATTGAGAAATTATAATACACATTCATTACATCATTATGCAATATTATGTATGAGTAACATTTTTATTTACCTTTTTCAGGATCAACATCCATGGCACTTACAACTCTTTCCAAGTCTTGCAGACTAAAATATATAAAATATCTTATAAGGAAATAGAAGAAAAAAATAACATAATATATAATAATTCAAACATATTACTTATGTGCCAAATAATATTTTAGCAAATAAGTAACATGCGTGAAATTTTAAGATTTTCATTATTCATAAATTTCATTGACCCGTGTGTTCATTTTTCTTTTACTTAAGATTAACCAAGTTAAACTTGTTTCTCCACCAAGACAGAAATTAACCATAAAACGACAATATTTATAATAAAACTTAGTAAAACAAACAACTCAGGGACCAAGAAAATTGAGATACCTAATAATATTCACTGAAAAACATCAATACTGAAAATAAAATCATATGGATAAAAACTCAAAGGAATTATAGATACTTAAATTTTAATCATGATAAAATTAAAATTCAGAGTTTAATGTAATTGACATGATAGATCATATCATAAGTCTAATAAAACAATCATATTTCAACTTGCGGTGAAAATTCCAAGAATGAGTTACAAAAAAACTGTTTCGAATTCAGTTCATGTTATCATAGCAGCCCACGTGGATAGGAAAAAATCCAGTATATTTTACAAAATACTATAAATTTCATGATAACTGTTATATAATGTACTAAATATCTAACACATAGGGAATATTAGGGATTTTTATAGTCATAAAAATAGAAAAATTGGGATATTTTTCAGTTATGATTGACATTAAACATACTTGAAATGTTATATATTATATATACTCATAATTTTGAATATTTAAAGGCATTTAAGTCATCAAAAATATTACATAGTACATCACATAGATTATTTTTAATTAATTTAAAAAGGAAGTTCAGAATAAAAATAAAGTGAACATCTTATAACAAAAAAAGTTTTGAACTGATTTCTATAAATGAGGTTCGTTTCAGTAATACTTACTTAAATATTCAAGCAAGCAAGCAATAATCAGTATGAAAATTCTATTTCAATTGGGATTTTTTAAGGAAACTTACTCAATTTTAGAGAATTTTCTAAAATGTACAAAAACCAGAAGACTTTTAATTAAACCATTAGACCAGGAGAAACTGGAAAAATCCAGTAGAGTTGGCAGCTATGTATTATGAAATACATCACTGAGGAGTAACATATACTACAAAGAATCCTGTATTAACAACCTGTAAAGTACTGTAATGTATATCTAAGTATCTAGCACCCTTAACATCATACACTCATCAACCCCAATCATGGATCAATTTATCTCAGACAATAAAAACACAAAATAATGCAATCAACTATAATCAAACACCATCATGATGAAATACTTCTTTAGCAAGTGCATAGTCATGAGACTGTTTGGGATTTTGAAAATTTCCGTTATGTGAGTTGTCTGCTCTGAAAAAGTTTCACTATAGTAGCTTTTTTAACTCTCGCTTTTTTAGAGTTTGTTAATGATGAAGCACTGAAATGCAATTTTAATTTCATGAGAAATTATTATTACATAAAATATTAATTATAAAAATTTCATTTTTATTAACCTGTGAAGCAACAGAGAGAACAAAAAAAAGCAATACTTTAAAAATAACCAGAATTATCAGTAGCAGCAGAAAACATGAAATACTTAGAATATGAAAAAGTAGAAGTGATTATTTGTTGTCTCCAAATTTTATTTTTATAATCTATCATATATGACAGAAACAAGGAAAAGAAGGATTCATGCTACTTTAGTCTACTTAGTGCATCACCTTCTTTAATAATACTTTGGGATTAGCCTGAGTAGCAACAAAAGCTAATAATGAGAGGCATACAAATTCTGAGCATTTACAAAAATTAAGAAATGCAACAGAAAGGCAACAGCCACCTCTGCTTTACAACTCGATAGGAAAAAAAGTTCTGGGTAACCCAAGAACTTTGTACTCATTCCTCACAGCAACACTATGAATTATACTAAAAAATATTACTTTTTTGTTTCTAGAAGAAGATCTAAAATTTTCTTTTCAGCAATTACTAAGGCATAATGTAAAGAGTTATTCATCTTTTCCCTGAACTTGATAAACTCAGGTATCTAAGAAAAGATAAACAAAATTATTTTATAGGATTCTCATAAAGCCAATATAAATTTTAATTTATTATGGTTGTAAACTATGACAAAAAGAATAATAAACAGATTTCTTACAATACATTTATACATTATTATGTTGTCACCCTTTCTAAAAACATAACTTAAGAAAATCTTGATTTGAAGCATAACTTTTGAAAATTAAACACCACTTTTTTAACGAAAATCTTAACAAGTATTTTCTAAATGTAAACAACAAGAAAAATCAATATATCATTAATTATACAATTTCAAGTGAAAGAAGAATCTCTGGGGGCAATGATTACGCAACAAAAACCAAAAGGGATTCTGATTTTAATAAACTCAAACTAATTGCCTATATTTCAATTTAGCATCCAATTTGTTTCTTAAGATTTGTTGAGTCTTAAAAAAATTATAAACTAATAAAAAAAAAAACTTTATCTTTAGAATAACAAAATATTTATATCAAAGAAAAGAAATTTAATTTATGTATACTCATAGTTAGATAATGTAGCCACACCCGTGCATGCCATATGCGGATACATAAAAGATATAACTGTCACTTTAGCCCAAAGATTAGAGATCCCCCAGTTAGCGGTCAAGCATTCAATCAGCTAGTTTTTACAAATCAACTCGATTATCACTTTACAACTAAAATAAACAATTGTGGTTACAGTAGGAAATCTTTTAATGAAATTTTGTTCGGAACGAAATTAATAATATCACTTGATACAGGGTATCTGCTACATTTTAGATTCTCAAATTCATGATTTTTCATGACTAATTCCAAGAATTTTTCATGACTTAACAAAGTTACTATTTTCTCCGACAAAAACACAACAATAAATTTAATAACATTCACTGAAATGATAGGTATAACCAAAACTGTTATACTCTGCATCTTCATAATTATAGATTTTAAATTTAAAAAAAAAGAGTAATGATAAAATTTCTGAAATCACAGAAGTTTAAAAGATAATTCACTCTCGGAATGCCTTTTCTTTCATTTTAAAAAAGAACACCATAATTTTTAAAGAACATGATAAAAACATTTTATATTTTAATAAAACATGACTGTGAATGGGAATTTCGTCACACATTCAAACAATTGGGGGGGGGGATAAAATCCATTTTGAAAATTAGATTTTCTGTCGACTTAAATCCATGACTTTCCATGATTTTTTTTTAAAAAAAATAGTTAAAATCATGACAAATTTTGCCTAATAACGAATTTCATGACTTTCCACGTGCGCGGATACGGTTGATATGATAATTACTTTCCGGTTGACTGAGGATCCGGTTGATATGACAATTACTTTATATGAATGCAGTTCTTATATTTCCTATTTATATATCACGATTAATATTAATCTTTCTCCAATATTCTTAAAGTTAATGTGCATGTATATATAGATATTTTTTGTCAAGAATAAATAAAAATTTCAAATAGTTAACTGTTTTTGTATAGTTAATAAATTATATTATCAAAAAATATTATGAGCTTGCAGATACTTTTTGATTGTGAATGCAGATACTTCATGTTTTTATCTTACTATTGCATAATAATATTTAGACTCATAAATTTTTTATGAACTAATTTTCGATTTTCAAAAAACATAACATCCAAATTTGGATACACAATAACTAATTAGTACATACAATAAACTACATTGCTATAATTATAAATAAATAATAAAAAACAAGATAATTTTATTTATGATGAAAAACTTACTTTAGTGAATGTTCCAAATTTATAACAAGATAACAAATAATCAGATACCTGAAAAATTAAAAAAAAAAAAAAAAAAGCCTAGTTTTTATAAATGCTTAAAAATATAAGTATATACACATAAATTATATGATTATCCAGTTTATTTTTAAAGGTTACACCTAATGTAATTAATACATTACAGGACAATCTAATTAATCAGTAGTTTTCAATGAAATAAGTGCATGTAACGTATAAGTGTAAAGTGTATGTATAAGTGTTATTTATCATGACTGATGAATAATGCATCAAAGAATAATTCTCCATCAATATTATTATAATTATTTTAATGCAAATGAATTACATCATTTTATTCCACAGTTATAAAATGTTACTCATTTAAACCTTAGTTAAATTGTTTTTCATTACCTTTTATAGATATATGAAAAATAAAAAAATAAAAATTCATAACAAAATAGTATATTACGATAGTAAGAAGAAAACTGTATATTGTTTTTATTATATTATACCAGGGATGGCGAACCAATGGCACGCGTGCCATTTATGGCACGCGACACAATATTTTGGGCACGCCACCGATCACAATTGTTATTGCACTATGAATTGTTATTACACAAATGTCACACACTATGAAGCATATGTAACAATTAAATTAAAATTCACAAAAAAAAAACAAAATAATAAACAATTATTAATAAAAAATTTAACAATTAATGCTAAAAGAACAATTAATAACCATAAAAGACAAGCTAACAATAAATAACTAGCAAAAAAATCAACAGTCCTGCTTAAACTAATATCTTACAACCTAATATAAGTTATTTGTAATTTAATCAGCAAAAACAGAAGTCCCACTGATGCTACTTTAAGTTGAATTAGGCGTATAACTGAGACATTGCAAAACGTATTTTCTTTTCAATGTAAATGAAGAGTTTTGAGTTGATATTATTTAGTATTATTATTTTCCCAATAATCATGAAGTGAAAATTATTTGACGGCACGTCTGCGGTTTCATTAAAAATTTTTTTTAGAAAAAATGGCACGTTGGTGTATAAAGGTTCGCCACTCCTGTATTATACCAAGTAGATTTAATATTTATGTTTCGTTAAGTAAAGCATGCGTTTTCCGTAGCACATGGAAATGCATTTGTCCCTGATTTGCTCTCTGCGGCCTCTATCTTTTTTTCTCTTTGAACTACAGTGTTTGCTTTTTTAATTTTTGTTTCTCACCTTTATTTCCCCAACTTTTTTAGCAACTTTAAATCCTTTTTTAGTTCAAATCACTTTTGTAGAGTTGTCAACTTTCTCTGGACAGCGTATAAAAACTTTAGAGTGGTAGTCTTTTAATGTATGATTCTTGATTTAGTAAATTCGATTTACAGAGTTTCAACTTACCACTTCTTCTAAGTAATTAAAAGGCTTATGTGATATGTCACTTTTTAAAAGCTAAGCCGTGTTGAGGCATTTTTTTTAAAAAGTTGGCAAAATTAACCGAAAATCTTCACGTTTTAATTTCTAGTTCTAAGTTTTTTAAAAAATATTTTGACGATTCCAGGGCAATCGGCATATCTGCCTTTGTTTTTTCACATCCACAGCTAGCAAGAATTTAAAATAGGTGCCTATTGTTGAAGCACTTGAAACATGTCGACTGTATTTACCTTTTGTATATTTTTGAAGCGAATGACATTTTCAATCAGGTAATATTTTTGTTTTACGTTATTCTTCCTTGATAAATTTTTAATTTTAAGATGCATTGTTTCAAACCCATCATTATATATTTTTTCAAACACAGATAATTGCAGAAAAATCGGAAATTTTGCAAAATAAAACACTTACATCTTTATAATTGGAAGTATAAAATCGTAAATTGTTCCCTAGTAGAGTATTAGCAGAAGTAAAAAGGCCGGCAGACAAAATAGAATCAGTGACAATATACCTATAATGTAAAACATATATTAACATTCAATTAATAATAGAAAAGATGAGATGCAAATGAATAGATACATCAGAACTAAATAATTAGCCCCTTAACTTAAAAGCATGGGATAACTCAGTTCGAAATAATTCTTAGGGGGTTATTTGAAAGAATAAAAAATTGTTTTATTATTTAGCATCAGTTTCATCATTAACAGAGATAATAGATTTTTTATCGAAAAATAGTCCACAATACAAGAACTTGATAATTTAAACAGTTACAAGTGATTTATTTACCAACTGACATTTAAACTCAATATCCCGATGTTAAAGTCAATTTATACACCTTTAATAAAGTCTGACATTTTTAGACTGTAAAATATTAATGTATAAACAATGACAATAACTCTGCATCAATTTAACCCTTTCAAAATTCGTTTTAACATGTTACATGCAATCGAATTTCAAATTACTTATTATATTACTTTAAAAATAATACTTATTTTCAGTTATAGCAATAAAATTTCATTGAAAATAAAGATCATATTTTATCTACACCATGTAATTTTTCATCAGAACACTAATATTTTTTTTTATTTATAATATCAAATATTAGATTTTTTGAGCAAACAAATATCAATTAATAGAACAACTGATTACCTACTGTTAATTCTAAGACAAGTTACTTTTGAGGCATAATGTAGGAATTTTCTAGATTTTTGTAAAAAACTTTTACTGACAATTAATTCCCTGCTTTTTAGAGTCAAAATAAAATTCCCTAACAAATCTAGGTTTTCCTTGACGTGTGGTACCCCTGTTCTTAGCAATTTTGTTAATTATCAGGTTAGTCTATATTAACATATTTTTATTTTGTATTAAGTTTGTTTCTTCTCTTTATTACTTTCACCCACTAAAATATTTCATTTTGAGAAAGAAAGTTAGCACCGGCTAAAGGACAAATGATGAAGAATACGTATTTAGAACTTAACTTCTCAGAACTTCAAGAACTAACAGATTGAACTGAACACTTTTAAAGACTTGCCTCAACTCTGGAAGGAGTAATTTGATATAAAAATTTAACAAAGTATTTAAAGTCCTCACTGTTTCATTTCCTGTTATCACAAATTTGTTTTTGCAGGGAAGATATTTATTATTTAGTCCTAGATTTTAGGTAGTTTACAGTTTAACATGTGCAGAAATATTCTTCACTCTTTATACAGTATTGATAATAAATAAGGTATAAAACTATCTATGGAAATCTACATGATAAACCATACTGATGCAGTATCTTTAAAATGTGATCTTTTCAAAAGGAACAATAAATTTATATTCTTCCTTCTTGAAAATTTATTTTGAAGGTTTGGAAGTCAAGAAATAGAATAGAAGGTTTATTTCAGAGTTTCATGTCATTTTGTATTTAATTTTTTTCAATCATAGTAATTGATGCATATAAGAAAAGAAAATCTCTATATATTTTTTCTTTATCAAATCTGAACTCAATGTGTCATTTTCTATAGTTGACACAAAATATTTTTCAATTTTAGCCTAATTATTTTACCAAGAGGGGCATGCATTGTTGTATATTTTGATAAATAAAGCAAGTAATGCTGTTTATCAATAATCAGCCAACATTAAGTATTTTTAAAATTTATAATAACATGTTATAAAAATATTTCAAAGTTATGAGATAATGTTTCCCTTATTTTAGGTACTATCACAGGGAAATCAAACAATATAATGTCCATTCGATATATTCAGTATTGATTGTATCATTTATTTAAAATTAAAGCTATCAATATCTTTTAAAAGTAAATGGGAATAATACTTTCACATGTTCATAAAACAAATTATATGATTTGTATCACTATAGTGGGAATGTATACAGCTTAATACTTACCCTAAAGTATCTTGTTGTATATATTTAATTTCCATGCTATCATAAAGCAAGGAGTTTGTTACATCAGCAGCACCTGAATTGATAAAAAAATACTCTATAAATATAAGCAGCTTAAAAAAAAAGGAACTATTTTTAAATAATTTATTATGGTAAGACTTAAAAATCATTCTCTGTCAAAGAATTAAACAGCTTTGCATGATAATTTTCAAGATATAATATTTAATTGCAAAGAAATTGTAAACATAAAGGAAATTATTTGTACATGTAACTAGTATATATATATATATAAAAAAAATTCTGTCAATTATTAGTTTAAGTTAGTTACGTAACACAAGGTTATGATTTAAATATTATCAATGAAAAAAATGAGACATGTCATATAAAAAAGAACAGACAGTCTAATGTCTAACCCAGAAATAAACAGATTAAGATTACTTTTTTTTTAAGTTGATAACTATTAGATAAAAATAGTAATCTGCTCCTTTAATATTAAATTATTTTGATAATTTCATTAATTTAGAAACATGAATATTATAAACAATATACAGAAAGCAAAAAATAAATGAGTAAATTAGGTAAAAACTGTCTATAGATTTTAATTTTCTCTCCTGGGCCCCTGATGGCAGGAGAAAAAGAGTAACATCGAAAATGACTTGACAGAGACAAATACAGGTGGATTTCAAAAGAATAAAATTTAAAAGAATAGAGAAAGCCGATCTCAACTTAAAAGTCTGGACAGCATAGAAAAAATAAGCTCTAAAAGATGTAAAGAACTGAGCTCCTAATGGAATGAAAAATATAAAAAATTTAGATTTTTGTATGCACCCACGAAGATTTATTGATTGATGATGAAATCAAAATGTAAAAACAAATACATTGCTAATCACAAAATATATATATTAAAGAGTAATATAAGTGCAGGAATTTGACAATATTCTATTATTTGTATGACAAAGTAATAAAGCAACAAAATATGCACTTTGTATAAAGAAATTTAAGATAGAACATGTTTTACTACACTTTTGAATTGTAGATGTAAAAGAATAATGAATTATTAAAGCGGAAAAAAGTAACTGAATATGTTAAATATATTAGATAAACCAAACAGCCAAGCTATCTAACTCTAACAATAGTATTATTTCTAAATTTGTACAAATAGCTTCAATAGGTATAATGCCTAACAGGTATGAACATTGTAACAAAGTTTAGCTCAATGTTTGAAAAAATAAATTCAAACAGAAAAAAATTAGATTAATACAATATATAGAAAGGAAGGAAAAAATGGACTTTTAAGTTTACCTATAGAATTATACAGTTTACATAACAAGATTTTTACTAAATAATTAGATGGGCTATTTTTGAGACTTTGTTCAAGAAGGACAAGAGCTTGAGCAATAAACCTTTCTTCACCTGAAAAAAAAAAGAAAAAAACATTAGCAATAAAATACCAATTAAGCTGATTTATTTAAAACCTTTTGCCACATTCAAACTATTAAAGTAGACAGACATAACACTGAAAATGTTTAAAATTTTTAGTCAGTTTTTCATTTACCGAATAACAATAAAAAATATGAGTGTGGTTACACAGTTATTTAATAAGAGATTTATTGAAACTGAAAGTTTATGATAACAGGAAACATTAGTACGGAGGAAAAATGATGGCCTGTATAATAAATACAAACATAAGAAAATGTAGCAATATAGGAAAAAGCAACAAAAAAAATAGGTTAACTTGTTTAACTATCTTAAAGATTCAAACTTTCTTAAAGATTCAAAAATATGACATTCTCTAAATAAGCTAAATAAAATAGATGCTAAAAAAATTTTAAGAAAAAAAAAAAACAATGGTATTATAGGAAAAAGCAACAAAAAAATAGGTAACTTGTTTAGCTTTCTTAAAGATTCAAAAATATGACATTCTCTAAATAAGCTAAATAAAATAGACCCTAAAATTTATTTTTTAAATTTATTTATAAAAAACTTTAATACTTATACTAATTTTTTGAAACTGAAGAGAATAAATTTATAATACTTATTCTAACTGTCAAATTATTTACAATTAATTGTCAGTTACAAATTCTCAAACTTTTTAAAAATAAAGATTTTTACAAAATTCATAAAGCAAAAATAATAACAATAACTCCTACGTTATAAATGATATTTAAATATGTGAGATACAAATGAATATAGTAAGCATTTTAAATGCAGCAATCTAAAGGAAATATTTTCAATAATGACCAAATTACATACCAAATTTTTCCCAAATATTAATAATGGTATGGGCAGCAACTAAAGCATAGTTATCAGCAGGTTGAAACTCAGTAGTCCAGAGGTTTGGTGCTGTAAATGAAAAAAAATTTTCTTTCTAACATGTATAACGTAGTTAATAAATAAGTAATTTTATAGCTGGTACAATGCAAATTTTACAAATAGCATGCAATAGTTGTGAGCTAAATGCCACAAGAACACTATGTAAATATAAAACACCCAATAAAAATTTACATAATGGTAATATAAACTAAGTCTGGCACAAAAAAAGATTAATGTCAACTTTAATTAAACAAAGATTTTCAAACTATTTTTCAAACCAAAAGACATTCAGAAAAAAGTAGTTTAATGATTTAAAAAATTTAAGGTGCGAGTAATTTATAAACAGTAAGTAAATAAATAAATAAAATAAATTTTTTTACAAAAAAACTCGAAAACCTTCAATTTAATGTTATTAAAGAGGCAAAGCTTCATAGCTTGTTTTATTTAAATCAAAGAGAACTATGTAATTAATGAGTGAAAAATTATGAAACTTCAAATTACACAATTCAAAAATACATACTTAATTTCAAGGCATGATAATATCTTTCAATAAGCTGACACGTATAAGTCAAGAGATCTTGTTGTTTATCATTCTCTTTAATACCAAAATGATCACATAATTGAGTGTAACACAAATGTCTATACATTTGCTTTAGCTAAAATAATAATAATTTTTGTCAGAAAAAACAAGCAAAAAATTAATTGTTATTGAAATGAGGTAATCATTTATAAAAAGAATTACAGCAAGAAAAATTTATTAACTTACATCTTTAGGAAAACTGGGATTCTCTGAACTATCATTTGATACAGAGGCTTCAATTTTTTCAAGCACCTAAAAAAGCAATTGAATAAGTTTATAATGCATAAAAAAAAATTTGATAACACTAAATAACAAACAATAATAAATAAACAGATGATTATTTAATTTTTAATAAACCTATGAACAATTGATTAGTAATTTTGGAGATGAACAATCACAATTTATAGCAAAAATTTTGACAGCCTGTACATTATATTAATGTAAAATTTTATTGTCACACATACAACTTTCTTTATATATATTTATATATGGTGACACAATCGATAAAAAAAGTTTAAGTTATATTTAGTAATTTAAATTTAATAGCAAAACTTTATCAAAATAAACATACAACATGCAAGCATTTTCAACAAATGGGATGAAAATGTCAGAAATTATCAAATGCACAAACAGTTATCAGCTAATCTAACTTATAGCCATAACAAAAATATGTGCTGCAACTTTGTTCCAAACCAAAAAAAATACTGATTTTGAAGATGGTTTCCTCTTAGACACAAATAAAATAAAAATGCAGGCTCGTAAAGTAACAGAGATGGTTAAATAATTTTCCTTACTTTGAATATCAACCAAAATCAAGGCAAATATTAATATATAATAAGAAACAGTTAAGAAGCTCCACACCTCACAAGGTCCACATTCAGTTAAATTATTAACAATGAGTTCAGTTATTAATTTTATAAAAATATGAGCACACTGAAAAGAAAAAGTAAAAATTTAAAAAAAAAAGCGAAAAGTTCACAGTCACATTTGCTTATATTAGCTACTATATATGCATATCAGTGGCTTAAAGTTATATTAAGCAATATTTTTTATAAAATATTAAATGAGCTACAAAACTATGCAGTTGGATCAACATACTTAGAGCTATAACGATTGATAAAAAACAAACAAACTTGAAAGTCTACAAGAACTACCTTATAAGACAGAAAACATAAATAAGCTAAAATAAGACGCCTAATAAAAAATTGAACTTACAAGGTTTAAAAATCAATTTTAAAATATCTATCAGAATAAAATACAAAAAAATATACTTTAATCAATATTCTAAATGTTTCAGAACTGTGATAAGGGAAATACTTTTCTAATTTCCTCCTCTTTCAATCCGTAAGCACTCATCATGAAAGACATATCAACTGGGCATGTTGGTTTTGTGCCAACTTGTTCAAAAAAATTTACAAGCAAATCAACAGGAGAACCTATAAAATCATAAAACATCACAAGTTTAAAGGCGAAAAAAGTAACAACACAAATTCCAGCAAAAATTTTTAGAATTTATACTAATAAAAACTTTTCCTTTAACTAAATAGAAATCAAATCTTTAAAACATTTATTTTAAGCTATTATTATTACTATTTAGAATGATGTGGCAATTAATTTGAAGTATCATAAAGCATTTTAGCAAAAACAGAGAACCAATTTTCCTAAGCGAAAAAACTTGTACCAAGAAGAAAAGTAAAGTAATGTATCAAAAAGAAAATTAAAGAAATATAGTAAATGTATCAAACAAATATTTCTAGCATGACATAAAAAATTGGGGATAACTTATAAACCCTTATATTTTACAAAACTTAAGAAACATATAAATCTAATCCACCATACTTTTTACTATATACCATATTGTTATAAAACATTAGGTCAAAAATATGAGAATAAACAGCCATATAGAAATTCTTCTTTTAGAAAAATGTTTCTTCTTAATTTTAAAACAAAACCAAACTTTAATTATACCTAATTCAATTGTTCCATCTTCACTTACCACACTTATATTTTTAAACATAACACCAATACCCACAAAAAAAATCAAATACAAGAGAATTACCAAAAATGCAACTAATATAATTTCTTTTACTCCAATAGTATTTTAATGCAGACCAACAAAAAGCATAACATAAACATTAATGATGAGAGAGTAAACTTTGAACATATATATACCTATGAATATATTTATATATAAAGCTAAACAATACAAAAAAAGAAAACACACACACAAATACTGCATAAACAGATGAATATATTTATATATAAAGCTAAACAATACAAAAAAAGAAAACACACACACACAAATACTGCATAAACAGACATATTACAGCTTTCTTTTCATGAATGATTACTTTCTATTATTAACAGAAACTATAATATGTTTTTCAATTTAAGCTTTGACATTGTATAGGTGTATTGGTTTTATATAAACATAAATAAAATATCAACTTTCTTTTACAGGTCACAAACTTTATGAAAAGTAATTTACCTATTTTTTGAGCCAGGGGATCCTCTTTTTTCAATAATTTATCAAATAAATTCAACATAGCATAATATGGTCCCCGTAATTTCCTGCCTTCCTTTTCTCCATTTTGTTCTTCAACTAAGGCACCCACAAAGTCAATTGCCATTTCAAATGTATAATCAACACATTCTTCTGGTGTATCATTACTAGAAATGAAATTTTTATCTATATTTTTTAACAATATTTATAAAGACAGTAAAAATAAAAGGAAGATAAATATATAAATTGAAAAGCAATGAACATACCTATTTAATTCAGGTTGCCAATTCATGTCAACAAGATTTTGAATACATTTAAAATATTCCTCATATAATTTCCATGCATCAGGCCTAGATTAAAATGCAGATATATGTATAAAAATGTTGCTTAAAATAGAAAAAAAAATTCAAATTCAAAACAAAATAACTGAACTAATAATTTTAAAATTTCTAATACTAATGAGATAGAATGTGAAGAATCACAATAAAACTAATATTAACTAATTCCACCCACTACATATTGAAAATAAAAATCCAACAGAAAAAAATATGCTTAATCTGAGAAATTACTTTTTCTTCACATTTGTCACAGCAAAAAATAATTTCTTTTGCACTAAGGATCCATTCATTCAAACCATTAAAATTTCATATAAATACACGATAATCCCAACATTGGATCAAAAGTTATCAATATGTTTCCTTTATGGCATTACATGCTAATATGCCTACTACATACCAATCATACAAATAACAAAGAGAGTGGGAAAAGAACAAAATGTCTGAAAATACTATCCACTCAAATCATGAAAAGCCCTGTGAAATTATTTTACACGAAAAGAAAACATTTAATTTATAAGCTTTTTCTTTAACAAAAAAAGAAACTGTGTACATTGACTGTCCAACAAACTGTTCAGATTTATATAGAAAAAATAAAATTCTGATTAAAGAGAATAAAATATCAAAGTTTAGAAATTTAATTTCTTCATAAGTTCCAAAAGTATGAGTTCCACAAAAAGTTTAAAAAATCACATGCCTGAAATTAAAAAAAAGTGCTGACACAGTAAAATTTTAGCTAGAAAGAAAGTAAAAGATGAAGAAAACATACGTTTTTAGAATGAGTTTCTTGTATGCTTTATTTGCTTCAGGCCATTTCAGCAAATAAATCAAATACTGAGCTTCTCTCTCAGGTAAGTCCTTTTCAGAAGACATTTTTTCTACAATATTAATTATTTCTCTTTATTACAAATCATTGAAAGAATAAAAAGCTATAGAAAAATGGATAGTAAAATTACCTTTCAATGGACTGCTCAATACCTCAATAGCTTTTTCATATTTTTCTTGTCTCTCAAGAATCATGAGATAAAGTTGAACTTCTAAAATTAAAAAAAAAAGAAGAAAAATATTAAGTAATATTCTGAGTAAAATATAGTTGTACCATATCTGGAATGACAAATTTTTAACATTTAACAAACCTTTTAAATATTAAAAAAAAACATTTTAAATACACATATTGTAAATATATACATATATTGTAAATATATACATAAACTACCTTATTGCTTGTATTCATTTTGTGATTTAAAAATAAGTAGCACTTTACCATTTTTAAAATTTAATTAATGAAACATAAAAATATTGAAATGATGTGAACTAATGTGGAAAATAAAAAATTGAGATTCAACTTATAAACACTAGTAAAGGTAATCTAGAAAGAATTAAATGAACATAAGCTTATCATTTTTTCTTAATATGAAGTCCAAGAGTCATTTTAAATTATCCTTCTACCAGGCACTTCTTTTCAAAGCATTTGATTGAGTATTAAGAAGCATATCTTTGACATTGTATTAAAAAATATTGCAAATCAAAAACTAAAAAAAAGACAAAAAATTATAAATGATTGCTGAAAAAAATTATATGATATGAAACAAACGTGTCAAAAAGTGATAACTCAAATTAGAAATCTGTGTGTCAAAACACCACAATAAAAAAAATTAATATTTAAACAAAATAATAAAATATAAAAGATTTAATTACTCTAAACCAAAAATAAGAGCTTTAAAGGGTGATTATTTTTTGTTACACAAAATAAAATTAAATACTTTTAAAGTGCATAAAAGCCCAGTGATATTATTAGTAGTATAAATTATATGAATTTAATGTAGTATGAATATGAATTAAAGAATTATATACATATTATATGAATTAAAATAGTATAAATTATATGAATTTTTTTATACCTTTTCTTTACATACAACAGTTCTAATACACTGTTTCTTTTTTCAAATGAAAGTGGTTGAAAACTCAGTTTTAATAATGAAAGTAAGATACACTGATTGCTCAGAACAGATAGGATCAACAGTTCTAATTATATTCTCAATTTCAAATTCCTCAAATGTTAACATAATGTAACAATAAATAAATTTTAGTTCGGAAAATATATACACTTTTTTTAAAATTTTAAATCAAAATTTTTTTAAGTAAAAATCACTCCATTTAAATCAATACAATCCAGTAAGAAACATTTGGGGAGAGGGGAAAAAAAAAGATTTATTATCGCATTACATTAGCCATTTTAAACTGATCAACTTAAAAATGATCGACAAAAAATCAAGTACCAGCTTCAGCCTCTAATTTATTTTCTTTCACAAACTTTTCAGTCATTCTTTCAGCAAGTGAAAGCAGCATTGTTTTAGTTGATGTTTCTTCTGCCTTCTCTGCCTGAAAAAAAGAACAAATATTAAAATTCAAGCAAAATTGAGCAATCTTTCCAATTAATAGTGAAGTTAAACAAAAACAGTGAATTCTTCTATTGACTAATCAAAATTATTTTACAGATTGTAGCATCAACAACCAAAATTAAAACTTTGAACAAACAAATTACTAAGAAAATTTTACACAATAGCATGAATTTAGCAGTTATTTGAAGATATAAAATTTGTTATGGACTTGCTTTATTTTACCTTATACTGAGCTTTCTTAGCATATTTAAAATGCAAGTCACCATTTTTTAAAAATAATAATGTAATAAAATATTCCGCAAACAGCGTTTGAACTTTTTCGTCAATTATGCACATCTGTTAAGCCCCAGTTTACTACTTACATCAAAAATATACAGAAAAGTTTATAAAATAAAAAAAATTGGGCGCAAATCTGATCAGAGAATAAAGGTATTTGGCATTTAAAAAATAAACTATTAAATAAAATTAATGCTGGCTTTTTCAAAGAGCGTTGTTTGATTATTGCATTAGAAGGTAACATACAATGTATCATGAAGCACTAATATTATTTTTGGAAAAAGTTATGCTAAATCTTTTAAACTTTAAAATTTCACTAACTCTTATAAAATGTTTCAGATATTATAAAATAAATTAAACACTTTAGATGGTTTTTTAAAAAAAGAAACATACTTGCATAACAATACTCATTACTGCCCAAAAGTAATAAGGATTTTTTGGCTTGAGCTTATACAGGGCCATGGCTGTTTGTTGCTGCTTTTTATAATCCCCATTGCGAACATGAGACATAAACAGATGAGAAAGAAGTTCTTCATTTTGAGGATCTTTTTTAGTGGCTCGCTCATATGCATCAGCAATGAGTTCCACTGTAAAAAAATTTTTTATACTTAAACAAACAAAATCTGATAATTACAATAATCACTGATCATGTATTTATATATATATATGTGTTCACATTTATTTTGTAGACTAAAATTAAACAAAGTTCATGATTTTTTTTTAACAGTGCTTATAAAAAAATCTAGACTTTTTTTACTTACCCAGTTTTATTCTTTATAATTAATTAAATATTCAAAATGTGTTATAATTGAATTTTTATTTAAAATATACATTGAAGTATAATTAACTATTCTATAACAAAACTTAATAAATACATGCAAGCACATGATTAAAATTTTATGAAACTGGAATAGTAATATATTATTAGTAACCATAAACAAATCAATGTTAATTTAACAAACATTTTTAAGTTTCAAAAGTCACAAAATATATTGTGTTGCCTTGCTTAAGGTTGATCCTCATATTACAACTGCAGTTTGAGATATACAGTACAGAACCCATTATCTGGAAATCAGAAAACCGGAACGAAATTCGATAAATTTTCTCGCCATTTAAAAAAAAAAAAAAATTTTTCCCTCATAAGATTTTATAATTTTTCCTTCTTTTTTTAAAGATGTTTACCTTACCATCATTTTAGAAATAATCATTAGTGTATTACTTCATCGTTTTTTCTTATTTTTAGATTATTTCCAAATTTATTTTTTTTTAGTTGGGTTTAATAATAAATAAAAAAACGGCTTTTGTAACGATTCAGAAAACCGGAAAAATCAGTTATCCGGAATAGTGATGGTCTCGACCGTTCCGGATAATCGGTTCCCTACTGTATTTTTAATATAGGATGCTTCTTATTTTACCTATTACAAAGCCTTCAAGAAAAAGCAATCTAAATTTATTTTGCAAAAGTTTTTTTACTTTTAATTCTCTGTTAAATGAAGTTACTGCTTTATTTTGTGTTCTTTTTATGCTTGACTTTTTTTGTAATAGAATGTTCACTCAGAAACATTTCAATGAAGCATTTAAAAAGTTCGTTTATAAGAATCACTTTTAAATTTTTCTAATCAATATTGTCACTGAAAAATATTACACTCAAATTACATACTTGACATTACTATTTAAGAAAAAGAATGATATACGTATTAATATAACATTACATTTTAAGTTTTTTCCCTTCTTAATATTAATGAGTAGTACAAAAAAAATTTCGAGATGGGGACAAATTTTCCACGAACAACGTTTAAATCGAAAAGATAAAAAAACAAGAATACACATTAGAAAAATCACATTAATAAAGTTGACATACATTTATGTAATTCTCGATAACATATGGTCATTGCCTGGAGAGTAGGATCGTCTGTTGGATCTTCAGCATGCACTTCTTGTACAACATTAAATGACTCTTCATTTCTGCCCAATCTAACAAGAGCAAGAGCTTTAAGAGCCTACAAACAAAAGAAAACTTTTACCATACTTTTCAAATGCTAAAGTAGGAAATAGTGGAAAGGGAAAATAGTTAACAGTGGAAAAAATCATCAACTTATATTGATCTATAAGAAAAGTAATTTGATGAAGAGACTATTAACTTAAAGAATAGGGTTCGTATAATAAACAAATAAAATAGGAAAAAGTAACAATATAGTTAGCAATCAACAATTATAATAAAATAAAAATATTAATAAGAAATACTCAGCAAATTCTCTAACTGATCAATTAGGGAAGAATAAACAGTAATAAAAATAGAGAAAAATTGTCAAATTATTATTTCCTTAGGTTGACTAATTTGATAAGAGCCTATTAACAAAAAGAAAATTAACACAGGCAGAAAAAATTAAAGGTGGAAAAGGTTCAAGCAGAGTTCTCCCTAGGAATAATAAAGACCACTTTGAATTTTGAAAGGGCACTCACTTAACACCCTAAAAAACAATCATTAAGTTGTGAAATATTCTGCAATAACTGAATTTGACCCTAAACAATTTTTAAATTACCCTATTGTGCTATTTTATGCAGAAAATTCAAACACTAATTGTCACACATTAAAAAAAAAAGAGAAAAAAATAATTAAAGGCATTCTAAAAGATTATTTGTGAGCATAATTTTTTTTTCCTCAAAAAAAAAAAAGTAAACTGAAAAAAAAAAATTATCAATTTATAAATAACTTGAAAGCTTTTTTCTAAAATTCAAACTGAATATGAAAAAATAAATATTCAAAGGGTGCTTTTTTACATAAAAAAAAGTATTTATTTAATAAATAATTTTAACACTTAAACTCATTAAAAATTCATAAATATACCCCCTGATAAAAAAAAAAAAAAGAAACTTATAAAAATTTAACCAGTTGAAAATAATTCTAACAAAGTAAATATTTGTAATAGTAATCAGAATTAAACCTATAAACACAGATAATTTAACAAGTGTGCAATGAATTATTTGAACAGTGAGTTATTTTTTTTTTTTAAATGGAATATACCCCAGACAGTTAAAAATGTTCAGCTATAAAGGCAGTGTTTTTAAGGGATTGCATCTTATTTTTACAAAAAGGGCAAAGTTGGAGCATAGGGATCAAAGGGCAGATAGGATAGGTAGCCCTTTTAGGGAGAACACTAGTTTAAAAGCATAGTTAGCAATAAACTTAGAAAAATTTTTAAAAATATTTTCACGCAGACAAATTAAGCAAAAATTCTTACAATTCCGCCATAATTATTCATAACAATTTTTATAACTTTTAATTACCTTTGCACACAGAAAATCTCTTTGTTTTTTGAGAAGTTTGTCAGCTTCTTGAAGAGCTTTTTTGTTGTTGCCATTATCAAGACAATCTAAAAATATAATGATAACCCTTAATAAACAATAACCAATCTTCAAATGTAAAATGCGTTTAAAATAAATATTTTAGTACCTAGAACACTGTAAAACGCATCAAAATGTCATTTAAATATTCCAACTTTTTAATAGATTCAACAAAAGAGCAAAAATATCAGGAGCGAAAATCAGGAAATTAAATTATTTTTAGGACACAAATTCATGACACTTCTACAATAAAATTGCTAAACAAAAATTTAATAATTATTTCAAGAAAATAAATTTATATATCACCTCATATCTATTAAGAACATCTCTAAAACTCTACAAGGATTTACAAACAAGAGATACACATAACAATGGTGCAGAAAAATTTCAGAACCTTATATTGAAAAGATCTCTATCGTTATCTGTGGCAGAATAATCGCCAAGTTTTGGCAACTTCCGGGCAGCAGTTTGTGAGATACTAAATAAATATCACAAAAGGGGCAAATCTGAATATAACTCATAGCCACCTTCAAACAAACCTCTATGCTTTTTTAAAAAAAATTTTAAGTTTAAAATCCATTTGGCGGTTGTAGTTGGCTCAACAGATCACGATACAGAAATATCCCCAGGACAGTTTTTTGGCTTAAAATTTCCCCCAAAATTAAGGTACCTTTTAATTTCTTGCAATTAATTTTTAAAAAATTTCTTATAGAGTAAACATGTACTTTGTCCAACTATTTTTGTTAACAATGAACACAATTTGATTTTACACGATTCTTGAATAAACTAGCACGTGTGCTAAAATTAAGAATCAATGTATATTGAAATAGCAACAATTTATATGTGAAATTTGTTGAGTGACATGCTTTTAACAATAAAAAATTTGGTAGCAATTTATTTAATTAGAACAAAAATATTCTTCAGAGCTGGCTAAATATTCTCTGAACCTCGTTGATGCGATCAAACATATTCTGCACTCCAGGGTAATACTAAATGTAAGTTTTTTATGCGACAGTAAACCTATAAAAAAAATATGTTGTTTAAAAATACTGAACACAATGCCCTAGACATAATGAATAAACTTTTGACAGTTCTGATTATTGAATATTTACATAATAACACAACTCATACCAAATTTTGTTTGGTAACAAAAATATGTAACCTATTACGTTCTTTGAGAGTTAAATTCAAACTCAAATGTTCAATAATTTATAGATAGGATACAATAACTAAAAAATTAATACCTTATGTTTACAACAAATACATTCTACTTAAAATAAACAGTGAGTTTAAAAGAATATTTCATAAATTTTTCTAATAAATTTTTTTTATCTAATTATACCACAAACAATCAGCAACAAATTTTTATCAATAACTTGCACAAAAAAATATTTTGTTGATAAATTACACACTTAATTTAAAAATTTTTTATTAATCACAACAATGCAATTTATTAAATATTGCAAACGATTTGAATTTCTTTGTTTACGTTTGTTTTACAGTTTAGGATTTCTATTTAATCCATCGAAATTTAAACATTAAGGTTTATTATGAAATTTATAAGAACCTTCATTAAAATTTGAAGATTTAATTAGTAAATTCAGATATATAAACCTTGCTATATAAGGAAATTAATGCTATTTTTATGTAACAACCAAATTTTGGAGATGTAAACACTGCATAGAAGCGTTTTTTTGCATCAGGTGAAAATAAACGATGCACAGAGCTGATATGCTTCAAATACATCATAAGAGGTTGTTATTAGAAACCAATCTTCTTTTTTAAAAAAAGCTTTTGCATACCATAAATTGGACGAAGTCTTCTCTCATTAACAGCAGTATCCACATGTGATCGCGCAGCCATGTTGAATTATCCCCGTCTTCTTAATGCTGCGGTTCCTTGTTTGAAAAAGTTAACGGTATAATAAACTACAATGGCTGAAAGGTTATCAGTTCGAGCTGGAACTAAAATAACTAAACAAACTTTTTTCCGCGAAAAGTCCTGTTATTGAAATCGGATGAAGGTGTGGTGTAGGCTGCATGATATTATATAAAATACAATTTCATGAATTCATTCTCAGCTTTCCTGTCGTTTATAAGAAAACTATATATTGTTTATCGTTTGTTTAAAAAGTTTTGTAAAGAGACAGCGGGAAAAAAATTAAATATGAATCCATGCATACTTTAAGACGCCGATAAATATTTATAGTATTAACATGAAAGTAATTATTTATTTATTTATTTGCCAATGATTTCTTATATCGAGAGAAGAATTTGCAATATGTAGATTCTACATTTTATAAAACAATTATTTTTCATCATAAATTTAATACAAATAAAAATAATAAAAAGTATAATCTGCAAGGAAATTTCAATTTTAAATTTTTCTACGCCTACTTTTATACCAGAATATAAAATTAAAGGAACCTAAAAGTAATCTTAAGCTAGCAAGATGTATACCCAACAAAAGGGATATCCCCAGAACTCATCTACAAAAATCATTCCACAGAATTATTTTTTTAATGAAAAAATTGATTTTTTTGGTTCAAGGAGTTCAAATATCATGCTCTAAAAACTTTTTAAACTAAACAGTTGATATGCGCTATTAGTCAGGGCTTGGCAATTATTCGAAAAATAAATCAAGTTCGTGCTTGATTTTGCAGTTTATTTTGAATTTTCTCTGCTGAACAGAAGTTTTGAATACTAATAGTTTGATAAATATTTTTAGAAACCAAATCGGTACATCAACCCAAAAATAGTGCATCTTATTCAGTGTAGGATTTTTTTTTAAATCTATTGTTTCATAAAATACTGAGATGATATCAACGAATAGAACTGCATGAATTTCACATAAAATAAAAGCTAATAAATTCGCATAAACGAAGCTTAACTCAACGCGACGGATCCTAAGGCAGGGTATCCAAGAGTAAATATACAGATAAAGAGTGCTTCGCAGTAACAATAATTAATTTACATCTTTTAGAATACTTGCCAAAAATGTATACGCATTAGGAAAGGGTCGCAAATTAATACTTAAGCGAAGGAAAGACAAAATCGCATTCGAAATCATACGAATCTCTAAAGAGGATTGTAAAAATATCAAAACCTGTTTAATTGCCAAAGAATCAAAAAAGTTAAAAGGTGATAGATTACTAAAAACACCTTGAAATTTTATCAGACAGTTAAAGTGGCTTTGATGTTTTTCACCTCGTTTCCACGCTAGTTATTCGACAGATTTCGATAGAATTTTTTTCTCTCTCGTATAAAATTAACTTTTTACCCCAGAGTGATTGAATTTATGACCTTTTTTTACTTCCTTTTGACAAAGATTTCAAAAATTTAGATCAAGGGCAGGAATTACGAAATACAGCATAAAATAACGTGTCTATTGGTTTTCTCTTTAATTATTTTGAAATATATTATTAAGAACAGAAGGGAGGACAGACCAGTAATTTTGCCAAAAATATATTTGTTTTTAATTTTATAACCAAATGGGATAATCAGTTAACCAAGTTATTACATACTTACTGTTGTGATAATTTCAAGCTCGTACAACTTTATGTAACAAAGAGGGAAAAAATAACTATTAGAGGTCGGGCATTAATATTAAAAAAAGCTAAGGTAAAACAAAAACAATACTATCGTGATCTAACGAATAAATTTTAAGGATGCAGGTATACTGAAAATCTCAAAACTTGTTTCATTACCAAAGGGAACATAGGAGACTTGTAAAAAGCTATATTAAATGCGTCCCAAGTTTCATCAGGCTATCAAACTAGCTCAGATGTTTTCTTCGTTGGTTTTCATTCATTCATTCATTCACAAAGTTAGTTTTTTTTTAGATATGCATATTTTTTTACTCGGTAATGATTTTGACAAGGAGTCTATAAATATACATTATGGGTGGTAATTATGGAACATCATATTCTGCTCAAATTAATTTTTTCAGCAAAAACTTCACGTAGAAATAGAGAATTCAGATAATTAGTGAATAAAGAAGAGCACCCATTTATAACTTATGATCTAATGGATTTAATTTTCATGTACTTGGACTGAATCTTAATGGTTTGCAGATTTGTTCCTAAATAATCTAATTAATTAGGAAATTAGGGCAAAGAATATATTAAATTACAAAATCAGACAAAGAAATGTACTTTTACTGAATAAACATGTATTTTACCCGGCGGATTTGGATTTTTGATCTTCAAAACATGTGGGATATCCGCAGTTTGGAAAATATGGTCCCAATTATTTAGGCAGAAAAGCGATCCAAAGTTTGGGCCCCTTAACATGGTTTTTCGAAGCCATGTCAGCAAGGAAATAAAAAGAGCTTTAGTTTTAGTGCATTAACCCTGAAGCAAAGCGACGATTTTAAATTATATATACCATTTTATGGTAAAAAAATTATCTGAACTTTAGAACGGACAAATAGCTTAAATATTTTAAAAGTTATGAAAGTATTTTAAAAAACGTCGAATTGGCGACATTTTACCACAAGATAAAAATTATCAAAATCACTACCTTATTCTCAGTTTTTGAAGGGAAAAAAAAATTAAACCCAGATAATGCAATATTGGAGTAAGTTTTAAAATATTAAAAAATTAGTACACAAACACTTTTCACTTTCTCAAAACTGACTTTTCTCCATATTCTCCGTATTTTGCGCCATTTTAAGAATATGTATGGACAGCGCTTGCTTTCGATTGGCTAAATAAACTTAATCTAACAGTCTAGCATCTGCTGTGAGTTTGTTTTATTCATATTTGATTCATATTGATCTTGCTATTTTCATAACTGCCAGCAGTTATGAAAATGGTATATTATTCGCAAAAAAGCATTATTTCATATGGCGACGGAGCCTTCGAAAACAGTCTTTAGAGGACGCCATACCACGGGAGAAAGTTTTCGTCACAAATTCTCTTATACCTCCATTACTAATTTATATTTTAAAAGAAAGAAAAAGTGAATTCAGGCAAGCCTAGAGTAAGGCATGAAGTTTCAATTGCTGAAGAAATAAAAATGTCAAAATGCAAACAAATAATTGGAAGAAAACTTCTCCATTGAGTAGTCCTAAATTATCTTCTCCTAATTTATTTTCATTTGGATATTTTAAAATGTTCTTTTCAGTATTTGAAACTTTATGGCCTACTCTAGGTTTGTCTGAACTCCCATTTTCCTTGGAGGTGTAAGGGAATTTGCAACAAAACGAATAATGAAGCGGATTCAAAAACTTTTTGCTCGTAATTATGATACCTGCGTAATTTTTATAATTATTCATTATTAAATATACTAATGGTTGAAGTACAATTTTGCGTCCTTGGATGGACAAGTACAGAAATATTTATTTTATTTCATTTTGCATTTTTTTCTTAATATTTTTTTTTACTTTATTTTATTTATTTATTTATTATTATTTTTTTTTTTGCCCCGCGAGTTTAGTTTGTAATCCGTTTCATAAGAAAGAATGGCTTTCATTTTTTTTTGCAAGTACTCAAAGCCCCCACAAATGTAAAATGTATAAAATATTTATTTAAAAATTAAATTAAATATTTTTTTAAAAATATATAAAATATTTGGAAAAGAAACTTATTTAATTTCAACGATTAATCGGGAGAATAGATCACTCTAACGTCACAATTTATAAAATATGTTTGGAGTAGGAACGAAAAAGTTACATTGATGTCAGTTCATAATATTACATGTAGTTGTAACAAGAAATTGTTATATCGTATTTCTACGCTTCGTTTGCTGAAATATTTTTAACAGAATTAAATTATGATATAGTATTATCTTAGATTTTTTTTTTTTTGCTGTACGTGATTTTTTTGAAAAGGAAGAATGAATTTCATATTTTCCGAAAATATCCGAAGATATTTAGAAATATTTTCCGAAAATGCCTACATTATAATTAATTTGAAATTAATTTAAAATTGTCCGAATATACCAACAAATATCTAGAAATAAAAATTTTATTTTTTTCTAAATTTAAATTTAGCTCAAAACATTCAAGGTTGATAGAAATGATGGCCTTATCATCACTATGTTTTGAATAATGTGGGATAAGTAACGCTAAGCAGACGTACTTTTTTAAAGAATTATAGCACGTTTTTTTTCCACATAGAACCAGCTGTAAACAAAAAGTTATTATAATCTTATTATTTCCTTCATCTGTGTGGTATATATTTAAAAAAATACACCATTAATTGCTAGAAATATTTACATTATATGAGGAAAAAAGAATGAATTTAGTACCAAAAACACAAAATTTAGAAAATAGTTGGCGCTAAAATAAGCGTGTTTCGCATCTACCTTTCAAGTTTGCTTTATTTTTTTTATAATAGTAAATCAAGATGTTATCTACACATATAATAAAACAAAGTGTGCGTTAGAAAAAAATATATTGTTGCAGTCTACTACAAGCATATAAGTGACCCCGTCATTATTTTGAAAAGTATTTTTGGACATTTTTAGCTTACCGCAACCCAACCTTTATATATGCGCACTCTGTTAAAAAAATATATATATATTTTAGAAAAATGGAAATATATATTTAACATTTTAAAAATATTTTATGATTTTTAATAATAGTTGATTATCTAATCTGTTTCAGTTTTCTCTTTTCTTTAATCGAAATCAAATATATATTGAATGAAGTAGATATATCTAATGCTATGCCCTCTTTCTATAAATTTATATGATCTAATTTCGCATTCGTAAACTGTACCAAGAAGAGAAGGCATAATAAATGTATCGAAAGGCGGAAAAGCGTAGGAATTCTCGTAGTTTATTTTTTCTTCCTCGCTGATTTCTTATCTGTAATTCTTATTTTGGCGTCAGTTTTAGAAGAACGAAGAAAACTAACTCAGAATCCATTTTTAGAATCTTGGCGAGGTGAGATATCTTTAACTCAAAATCTGAATGTAACTAACTCTTTTCTAAATTTTTTTAAATACACTTCAGTTTTAGTTTATTTATAAATCCAATTGTTTTTAGAATCTTGGAAGTTGAAGTAAACTATTTTTCGTTTCCTAATTTCAGCTTGGTTCATTAGACCAAAAAAATTAACAGTAACATAAAAACTAATAGAAATCCGATCATTAATGTTACACCAAAAATTTTAATAATTGAATATCATTTTAACACATTATTTTACATGTTATAAGTTTTCAATTGATGAAAAAAAGTTTTTTTTTAAATTTTTGTTCTAAATTTAGAATAATTGGGAAATTTCCCCCTTAGAAATACTTATCAATAAAAAGTAATAGTTATAGTTTTTTATAATTCCAATTCAATAATTGTTACAGTTATGGCTTTTATTATAGTTTTATTATTATTATTATAAATTTTTTTATCATTGTTGTCTTCATTTAATTTCGATCGCTCTAAAAGGTTTACGGATCTTTTGTTAATTTTCTCTATGGCATAAAAAAAGAAATTATGAGGATTCTGGACAAAAGTTTTCGTTACAAAGTAATTAAATGTGAGCAATTTTTTTTATTTTAAGCAAACAAGATGTCTTAATACAAGTCATATTTCGAAAATTTAATTTGCATTTTTTCGTTTAATTGATAATTTAACAAGAGCAATGCTTGTAAGAGAAAATTTTTCGCATCTCAAGTGAAAATTAGAAGGCAGTTGAAAGAATAAAGGAAAATAAAGCAACGTTTTTCAGGGATTTCGGAATCTTTGAAAATCCACTATTTAATTATGTCTCGCTTAAGATTCATGCTTCTTTCTACGTAGAGATGGCGCTGTAATAGGCACTATTTTTAAATTTAAGTTTTGTCAGTTAAATTCCTGTTCATATCCATTGTTATAAAAATAATTTAATTTGCCCTAATAAACTGAAGAGTTTGATTTTAAAATTTTGAGTTTAGCTTGGCCACTTATCGGGGATGTTCGTTCCGTAAACCGATCAATTTTTTCGTTACTTTTCTTTTCTTTTTCTTTTTTTTTTTTGCTGCCTTTAAACAAAAATGAGTTTAAATTAACAAGAAAAAAATATGTTTAACGATTGAAGAGTACAGAAAATTATTGCGCTTAACATTTCGATGATTTTTTGTTTACCTATTTTAAAATATTTAAATGAGACTCCAATGGACATTCTTGCTTCAGATATTTTGTAACAATGTATTAGTATTTTTACATTAATTGAAAGAGAAATTGTGTTCGCTTAACTAATGTGTTCTCAAATTTACCAACAGATGGCAGCACTAAATATCAGACGGGAGTTTAAAATTTTATTCTTTACATTTTTCCTTACTTCTTTTTTTTTTCTTCCTTGAATTAATATAAATATTTATTCACTAAAATTTAGTAAAAACCCTCCACTATTTGACACAAAGATCTTGAACTTTTTATATTTAATCATTTTTTGAGTCGTTGCAGGCTGATATAATCAAATCCAAGTGCCCATCGCATTAAATTTATTTTATTTTAACATGCTAATTTTATATAATGTAATACTAGTAGAGTATTTTTTAATTTTTGTTTATTTATGAAGGAAACTGGCCCAATTAAAATAGTGTATTTATGAAGAAAATAGAAGCAAACAATATACGGAACATAAAGTGAAAAGAAAAGAAGGATAAAGAAAAGAAATTATTTTTTTACTCCCTCCCTCCAAAATATTCGAAGTCTTTATTCATTTTGTTTTCTAAAAATATACATTGAGGGTAGTGATAACAGATTATCAAAGCTTTTAAAGTGATTTGGAAAAGCTTCTAGGAAAATAAAATTTCGATGATCAATTTTTATTTTGTTTAAATTTTAAATTTAGAACACTCTTCGTGTTCGATATGCAAAAATGCGCGAAAATTTTATTTTACTTAATCATTCCTCTCCCGAGAGATAACTTCTTTCATTCAGAAAATTTAATTTATAAATAGTCCTCCAGCTTAACCCATTTTAACCAATATTTTTCTGCATTTTAAGTAATAATCATTATCTAATAACGATTATCATTTAAAGTTGTTCCGTAGTGTATTACTAATTACTTAATGTATATTATTAATAACGATTACAAACCATCTTTGATGACCCGCCTGGTAACCTTTCAAAATTATCTTGTACTACATATAAACGTTAATGGTGATCAAGCTGAATGCTAGGCACAACTGTATTTGAATATTCGAATTCTTCAACCCCTCCTTCGATTCTCTTACAACTTCCTTTCACACCTTAATTTTAAACTATATAGTAACCAAATTTTTTTATTTTATAGTAGAGCTGTTGCTTTGTACGGGTCGAAGTTTTTTGATTTCAATTTTAACTATTTTCAAAAAATGTCCGCTATACTGTCAAAGCTCTTTATGCATTGAATTTTAGCACTAATTTAAATAAATTTATATTCGAATACAAACCATTTTTTGTATGAAAATAATTTCCATCTCTTTCGTAAGATAAGATAGAAAGCTCATCCTAATGCTCCACAAGAAAGTGCTATACTACTACTTCCTCACGCACCGCTTGAGCCATAACTTGAGTATTGTATAATGCATGCAGTCAAACTCGGTCATAACGAGGGCGAAGAGACTTGCTCATCGGTTGAATTTGTTGAAAAATTTAAAATTAGCCCCGCCGAGCAGCGATAGCTCAGAGGATAGAGCGTTCGCCTTCCAATGAGGAGAACCGGGTTCGAATCCCAGTCGATACGAATTCCGCATCCGGCTTGCACCGACCACAGTGCTGACGTGAAACATCCTCAGTGGTAGACGAATAATGGGTTAGAGCCCCCTTGCCGTCAGGCTAACCGTGGGAGGTACTCGTGGTCTTCCTCTCCATGTAACACAAATGCGGGTTTACCCATAACCCTAAAAAAAAGTCCTCCCCCAAGGCAAATTTCTCCCAATACTCGATCTAGGAGTTTCCTTGTCTTCTGGATTGGGTTCAAAATGACACAGCTACGAAGTTGAACATTAGTAGTCCTAAACCCATACAATTGGGTCGGCTGTTCAACGACGGTTATAAAATATAAAATTAGCCCAGCAGTTTTATTTAATAAATAACCATTCTGCTTAACCTTTTTAAACCAAACATTATTCTAAATTTTATATAATAATGGTTATTTAATAAATAATTCCCGGAATGCATCCCGGAACGCCAAAGCTGAATTGGCTATTGATTTTGGATCGCTGCCGAAAAAAAGTTAAGCAATCCCAGTTTTTATGTTTATGCTGCGTGCTATTTACTCATATATTTTTTTTTCTTTCTTTCTGTATTTGACAAATGAAATGAATTAATTCTTTCCACTCCAACGACAGAGACATTGAAAAAAAATTGCCATTAATTGTCGTTCAAAAAAAATCACCGGAAATGCCAGGGAAGTCAAATAACGGTTTCATTAATATTCTGTGTCAATGTAACTTTCACATTTATGTATCCGTAAATTCAAACAAAAGAGACACGCATTGCTCAGTATCCTGTTTATTATTCACGGCCAGTTATTGTCCTTGTTTACATCAATACAAACGATTAGATTATATTTTTCCAGATTCATTTGTCTCTCTCTTTCTATTGATACTTGACACAGTATTGTTATTTCCTTGCTTTGAGAATTTTGGCGATGAAATATTAAGTGGAAGTGGATTTTTTTAAAGATGTGCGGTGTATTTTGGTTTTATTTTAAAAATTTGGTAATTTTTTTTTTTTTTTAAATATTTCTTATTTAAGTTTTAAATAGTATATTTCATTTCATTTTATTTTATTTTACTTATTTATTTTATTTACTTATTTATTCATTTATTTATTTTTTTGAATTGATTTTTTTCCGTAGAATTACGGCAATAAGTTCTGCAAACTCAAGAACAGAATCGAGATAAATCAAAATCAGAATTTCATCGAAAATGAACAGAAGAAAGATTTTATTTCAAGAAATCGACTTAGGCGAAATATAAAAAAACTTATGAGATTTACATAGCCGGAATACACACATATCTTTTCGAATAGGGCATTCGAAAAGGCAGCACGTATTATAACTCCGTGAAATACGAAGTAAAACAGAAAAATATTGATTAAAACAATGATGAGAGTTTGAATTAATCATAATGTAAAACATCTTTTCAATGTTTTTTATCACAAACATACTTAAAAAGATAAAATAATTTTTGTATGCAAAATTGAGTTAAGATTTGTTTATAAAAGTTATGTATTCATTTTGTTATGATACGTTTTTCATCTTAAGTTTATTGACTAAAAAAAAAATTTTTTTTTATCTTTTTCAATTTTTCAAAGAGGACATTTTAAAAAGTTTTTTCGTTTTGTTTTAGCTTTTTAACATTATATATTGTATCAAGATTGAGTTAAGTATTGTTTAGTATATAGATATATATGAAAATTGGTACTAGGGTTGAAATATATATGTTACATCATTTAAACAGCTCAAATTTATGAAAGTCCATACTAGATAATTTTGTTCATATTAAAACATTTTTAAAATCTGAAAACAGTCTTTTGCTATGGTTTTTCCCCCCCCCCCNCCCCCCCCCCCGTTAATTGTACTTTAAAAAATTCTTGTAGCTCTCTGCTGGCAACAACTATTTTAGTAAGCATAATCTTCAAAAGTAGAGTTGATAGAAAAAAAAAAACTTTTTTTTTAAACCTTTGAAGCCATTACAGAAAATATATTTAGAATCATTTAAAAAAATTTTTTAAGCGTTACTCACAAAATAAGAAACCTAAGATATAGTTGCAAAAAAATATTTCTTTTCAAAATTGAAACTATTGCAACAAGCATATTTAAGATCATTAAACAAATAATTAAGCATCACTTTAAATAGGCATTTAAAAATCAAATTAGAGGTAATAAATTATATGAATCACTGCTGCAATACTTAAAAGTGCATGAAATAATCCACCATTTTAAGCGATTTCGCGTTAATTGAGGATTTCGTTTTAAGTTCGAGCGTCATAAATCACATGCCAATCTTTTAAAAATAAATTTTATGACGAAACACTTACATTCTGAAAAAATATTCGAACATTCCACAGGAAGAAAAAAAAAATTCTGTTAGGCCTCAACGGCAACAATCGGATTCAATTATCTAATTTAGCAGACGATTCGACAGATCCAATCCATCCAAAAGGATTCCAAACTCACGTAATTTGAAGATGAGTCATTTAAAGGTGAATGTTCCAAGCGAGGATGAAAAAAAAGGGAAAGTGAACAAATTCAACACACCCTCTCACTGATTACGCATCTTGGAACTTAAGGGATGGCTCATTATTTACAGGGTGCCAAGGTCTTGGCGTTCTCTCGATGTCGTCTTAAGCCTACTCAAGGTAAAAGAACAAAAGAATCAACAAAGCAGTCCACGGTCAAGGCGTTGTTTCCTGAATCGTAGACAATGCCGGAATTAGAAAATTCTTCAAAAATCGACCTCCGCTCTATAATATTCTTTAAAAGGATTAGTAGGAGGACAGTATACGCAGTTATGCAACGGTGCCTCTTTAAGGTAAAAGATTATTTAGTCTTTAAGAATAACTTTACTGGTGGGCTAGCTGTAAATTGAGATAATTACATTCATAAAGAAACACCCGGTGTTATTTTGCACAATCTGTCAAAAGAGGTGTTCGTTCGAGCTCTCTTGTATGAGTAATGAGTTATGAGTAATGGTGATAAAGCAATAATTTGCTTTAATTCGAAAATTTTTCATCTTGATAAAAATAATTTCTGTTCACAAAAATAATTTTTTTTTTAGTATTCTTAAACGAAATTGTATCAATTTTATTTATACATTGTTGAAAGCTTGGCGAACACGTATTCTTTGGCCAAGGTTGAAAGTATATGTTTTGTAGCCGACGATACTGAATTGTAGAAAATGCTGGAATTAGAAGATTCTTCAAAAATCGATCTACACCCTATAATTTTCATTAAAAAGGTTAGTAGGATGACGGTTTAAGCAGTAATGCAACGGTGCCTATTTAAGATAAATTATTATTTAGTCTATAAGAATAACTTTTCTGGTGAGCTAGATGTAAATTGAGGTAATTACATTCATAAAGAAACACCAATCTGTCAAAGAGGTGTTCGTTCGAGCACTTTTGTATGAGTTATGAGCAATGATGATAAAGCAATAATTTATTTTAATTTGAAACTTTTTCATTTTGATGAACATAATTTTTACTCGCAAAAAGCATACTTTTTTTAGAATTCTTAAAAGGAATTGTATCAATTTTATTAGGAATTGTTATGTAAATTTTAAAGGAATTGTATATGTCTTACAGAAAACGATCCTGAATTGTAGACAATGCTGGAATTAGAAGATTCTTCAAAAATCGATCTACTTTCCATATTCGTTAAAAAGATTAGTAGGAGGATTGTATACGCAGTTATGCAATGGTGCATTTTTAAGGTAAATTATAATTTAGTTTTTAAGAATAACTTTTCTGGTGGGCTAGTTGTAAATTGAGGTAATTACATACTCAAAGAAACGCCTGGTGTTATTCTTCACAGATTTGTCTAATCGAAGTTTGTTTTAATACTGACATAGGAGTGAGTAATGTAGATGATTTACATTTTTTGAGTTGTAATTTATTTTTATTTGAACCTTATACACTTTGATGAAAATTATTTTTACTCATAATAAACATACAAGTAATTTTTGTCTTCACAAAGTGAATTGTGTGAACTTGGCAGAGGAAGTGTAACAATTGTTGAAAATGCCGTAATTTGATTTAGAAAATAGATTTTTGTTCTTTAATAGTCTTTAAAAAAAGATTAACACGAGGACGATAAACGCAAGTAACGATGCGCTTTTAAGGAAAAACATTATTTAATCCGTAAGAATAACTTTACATTGTTTGACTAGTTGCAAACCGCGGTAATTATATTCACAAAGATATACCCGGATTTATTTTTCTAAACCTGTCAAAGAGACAGGTTGTGAAAGCGTTCACATATGAGTATAAACAGGTTGTGTTTAACGCTCACATATGAGTAATGTTAACGATGACTGTTCTTTGAGCAGTAGTTTACTTTAATATGAAAGAATGCGCTTTCATTAAAATGATTTTTTCTTTCTTTAGCAAACATGATATTAATTTTAATATTCTCAAAGTGAAATGTATTAATTTAATAGCGGTATTGCAGAAACTAACTGTTTTATAGTGGGAATAAGTCCTGGTAAATCTCTTTATAAAACGTAACGAATGTAATATTTATGTAGGTAATACCGGAATTTGAAGATTCTTAAAAAATCGACCACTGCTCTATAATATTCTTTCAAAGGATTAATAGAAAAACAGTATGCTCAGTCATTCAACGGTGCCCCTTTAAAGTAAAATATTACTTATAAATCTGTACGAAAAACTGTACTGGTGAGCTAACTGTAAATTACGATAATTACATTCACAAAGAAACACTTGGTGTTATTTTTCCTAATATGTCAAATAGTCTCTTTCTATAACAGTACTCCTCAATGATAAGCCATAAGTAAACTATTGTTCATTTATAAGTTTAAGTAATATAATACTCTTTTTCTTTTTTATAACTACATGATAAGCCTAAATTTCGATGCCCTGTCTCAATACCGATAAAAAGCTCCTAATACTCCACCTCATATAATGTTACACTATTGCACCTTCAAAGCCATCTGGGACTGGGTTTATCCTCTGCCTCACTTTCTACACAGCCATCATGGTCCCTTTTAACGTGGCCCTATAAAGCAAAACCTCTGAGGACTATTTTTAGCATTGAAGTATATAAGCATATTTTTCTTCTTCTTTTTTGTAAATGAATTTTAAGTACAACAACTCCATGACACAACCCCACACCTATGTTCGGGCATCTATCGGTTTAAGATGATTATGGCAACAACAAAAAAAGCGTTTCCGGCAAAGGTATACAATTGCCCTTCCAACATTTTAAGGGCAAAGCACTCAAATTATGGAGTAGATACAGAACATGAGTGCTGAGGTGATTTTTCCGCAATAATTTTAATGTACAAATTGTGACAATTAAAGTTTACATTGAACCATGTGTAAAGCCTGAAGTTTATAAGCTTATATACATTTTTAAATTAATTTTAAGTGCAGCAGCTTGAGCACACAACCCAGCACGCCTAGCTCCTTAAGGGACATCTACCGGTTTAAAATAGTTGTAGTAAAAAAAATAATAAATAAATAAATAAATAAAAGTTTTTGGAAAAGTGTTCTTCCACCCTTCAAATAGTTTAAGTGCAAAACATTCAACTTGTAGTTCAAATGTTGTACCATAATGTATATAAATTGCATGAAGTGTATAAAAAACAAAGGGTATTATTGCGCGTGAAATATATGAAATCAAATGTTACACAGGATGTATATAAAGCATATTTTACGAGGTTTATTTTTTTTTAAGTACCACTATTTGTACGAGTCTAGACTCATACTAATAGTGGTGTATGCATCCAATGTGTATATCCGATTAGTATCCAATGAGCATATTGGATTATGAAGCTATCAAAAAGAAACTTAAAAATAATTCATTGACTGGCGAGGGCAGAGTAGAAACCTCCTTTATAGCAATTCAAAACGATATAGCCGGTAACAAAAGGTATTATTTCGCGTGAAATAAATGAAATTAAATGTTACACAGGATGTATAGAAAGCATATTTTAAAAGGTTTATTTTTTTGAGTACAACTATTCGTACGAGTCTAGACATAGACTCATACTAATAGCAGTGAAGTATCCAAGATATATCCAATATATAGTATCCATATTGGATTATAAAGCTATAAAAAAGAAACTTAAAAACAATTCACCGACTGGCGAGGGCAGAGCAGAAACCTCCTTTATAGCAATTTAAAACGATATAACCGGTAACAAAAGGTATTATTTCGCATAAAATATATGAAATTAAATGTTACACAGGATGTATTTAAAGCATATTTTAATAGGTTTATTTTTTTAAGTACCACTATTAGTACGAGTCTAGACATAGACTCATACTAATAGCGCTGTAAGTATCCAATATATATATATTGGATAAGTATCCAATGAGCGTATTGGATTATGAAGCGAACAAAAGGTTTAAAAATAGTTCACCAACTGGCGAGGGCAGGGTAGGCAATTTAAAACGATATAGGCGGCAACACAACAATATACTAAATATATATTTATCTATTTTGCCTTTTTTCACCATTCGAAAAATCGGTTAATGTCTTATAGATTTTCTTACGACCCTGTTGTTGAAAAATTAAATTAAACATAGACCACACATGTTGTTTATCCAGACGTAAAAACAGATTTAAATAAAATTTATCGCTGGCATTTTTGGATTGTAAGTAGTAAATGGCAATAAATAATTTTTTCAACTTTATTTCCCATGAGAGCAATCTTCGGTAAGGAATAAACATAACAGCAGGCGTTCTAGAGGTCAAATTTTTCTTGAAGTCGTTAAATTCCAAGATTTTTGCTGGATATGAGAGTCGTCCTACTGAACTCAATCATCGCTTCATGGCAATATTCAGGATTACTTATTTATTTATTTTTTCCAACTAAAACTAAAGCAAAAAATTGTTTGAGATATTTTACTGAGATTAAATCTACAGAGTGCTCCAACAAGAATGGAAAATTCAAACTTCGTATAATGAATAAATAAATGCGTAAAAATAATGTATATATTTTCTTTAAATTTAACATCGAATAGCATAGAGAAACAAAAAGTATAGAAAGAGGGCAATTATGCATGGTAATCGAAAAGCTGTTAGCACCGAATTCGGATTGAATACAGAATTAGAATCTTCAGTCCTCTTTTCTTAAAATCTCCCATTTGGATAACGTATGGGTGACATACTGAATTAGCCCTCTAAATCGCTATCTTATCTTATATTAACTTTTATTTTCTTGAAACTTTTAACCAAAGCAGTTCTTTCAATCTGCTCTCCAGAGCAATTTGAAAATGAGGTTAGTCATTGCACTAGGCTCTTTAATTTAAGCCTTAAAGAATATATTTAATCCTTTCTGGAGAATGTTAGACAATGTATCACACTGATATAGCCACATTTATGCTATATTCTAATTATCCCATTAAAAGAATGCAAATGTGCCAGAAGAGCCGTAGAATGTGTTTATCAAATGGTGTAATGCTTTGTCTACTGTATGATTACATAAAAGTTTTATTGCTGTTGAAACTTGATTTTTCTCCCCTTTTTAAAATATTCTGTGGCAATTTTTTTTTTTTACAGAATTTATTGGAATTTATAAAGTATATAATTTATAAATTCTTTGTTTTTTGTTGGAATTTATAAAGTGTACAATTAAATAAACAAATAAATAAGGAATATTCCCATCTTTTTGAGATATTCTTTAAATTGTTTTTCGATTATAAACGAAAGGAAATTTAGAAAACAATATGTACAGTAAACAAAACAAAAAATTGAAGAAAAAAAATAAGTAAAAAAAATAAAAAATAGAAATTTTCCCTTTTGTGAACTGGAATTAGCGAAGCAATAGTTTAAATAATAAAGAAATGAAGCAGGGATTTATTCTCTTGCTCGAATATTCTGCTTGCTGGTTTTCAATAATACACAAAATGAAAATTAGAAGACAATGAATTAAATAAACAAATAAATTAGGGATTTCCGACCAGGATTTCTCCTTAATTTGGGTCAGTTTCTATATTGCTTTTTAAAATAATCGAACTAAAGTTCTGAAGCAATTAGATATTTCTCCTCTAATTAGGGTTTTCTGTATGTTGTTTCAATTAAAACACGAATTAAAATTTGAAAGGCGATGTATTAAATAAGCAAATAAATTAATGATTTTAAATCAGGATTTCTCCTCTTTTTGCTACAGTTTCCATATTGTTTTTACAATAAATGAACTGAAATTCTGAAGCACTTTTGGAAACAGTTAAAGATTTCTTCTCAAGTTAGAACATTCTAACGCTGTTTTAGTTAAAACACGAATAATTTTGGAAGGCAATGAATTAAATAAACAAATAAATCATATATTTCTCCTCTTGTTAGAACACTCTGTATACTGTTTTAATTAAAACACGAATTAAAATTTGAAAAGCAACGAATAAAATAAACAAAACAATTCGGGACCTAGGATTTCTCCTCTTTTTGGGGAATTTTTCTTTTTTTGGTATTTACATTAAACGAGCTTAAATTTGGAAGGTAAGCAATGAATTAAATAAGCATACAAATGAGGGATTTTTTGTCCAATTTAGGCATTGCGCATGCTACTTTAATAAAAAAAAACAATTAAAACTCGAAAGGTAATGATTAAATAAATAAACAAATCAGAGATTTGCCTTCTGGTTAGGAAATTTTTCATGCAGTTTTTAAGTATTAAACGAATTGAAATTCGGATGACAATTATTTTAAATAAATAAGTCACAGATTTTATTTGTTTTTAGGACATTCTGAGCACTTTTCTTTTTAAATAAAAATGAATTAAAATTTAAAAGGTAATGAATCAGAGTATGTAAAAAATTAATTAGGCATTTCAAAGTAGGGATTTTTCCTGTTTTTACTGATATTCTGTAAACTGTTTTTCGATTAAAAACGAATTGAAATTTTAAAGACGCATTAACAAAGACACTAGGAATTTCTCTTCTAAACGGATTATTCCATAAAAAAGTTTTTTAATAAAAATAAATTCAAATTTTAAATGCAATTAATTAAAAATAAGGAATTAGGGATTTACAACTTGAAATTTCCCTTCTTATTCCAATGTGAGTCCAATTTTTTAAAAACGATTTGATTGATTATTTTAATGGAATTAAAATGAAAAATTTTATGCTGAACTCTTTAAAAACATAATAAATCAAACAAAGGGGTTTGTTAGATAAAAGAAGAAAAAAAAAAGAGATAAAAAAAATTCTGCAATAGACTTTTTCAATGGACAAAATTTACCAATAGAATTTTTACAAATAAAAAATTATGTTTTGAAGAAGGATATTTAAAACCATGTAGAAAGGTTGAGAATTAAGGATTAATTTAAGTAAGAGAAATGAATAAAAACAAATTCGATTAAAGACATTACGTAATATAAATCCGCAAGTAGGCCTAACGATTGAAAAAGAAAAGGAAAATCAGGCAAGTATATCATTTTGAAAACTTCCTATTTAAAAAAATACATTTTAACTTGAAGTTTACCTTTGCCTTTATTTTACAAATTAATTTAAAAACTATGTCATTTCCGCATGTTTCCCGTATCTTCGCGATTAAAAAAACAATAGTTCTTAATTAGCATTCTTTAATTAAGGGTATTAGAGAATGAAATTAAGAGTTATTTGCAGCTACATGACCCAATCACTTTTAATAAATGATAAACAGTACAAGTTTTGAACCAATTTGGAGGAAAGCGAATGCGTTATTTTGTGTATTTTATAGAACATTCTCATTTAATGAGTTTCTTCAATGAATGTCATGTAATTAGTGTGTTTTTAAAGACTCCAAATAGATATTCACTTTTGTACCAAGTTACAATATTTATGAGCCTGCTAATTAAAAGAACGAGTTAAAGTTTTCAATTGTATCATTTCTTAAAAAACATTTTTTAATGAAGAAATAATTCTCTGTGTCAGTAAACAGATGGTATTTTTTTAAAATTTCTTGTTGTAACAAAGGGCCTATATTTTTAAATTACGTTATGTAATATATAGAATTAAGACAATTAGGTTTTTCTATTAAAATAATTTGTTGCAAAATGATGTAAAATCGCGATGTTTCATCATCACCAATGAATGGCCTCAGCGGATAAGAGGCAATATTTTTTGAATTTGAACTGTTGAGAGGCAACACATTTTAAGTTTGAACGGGAGAGAGGCAACATATTTTGAGTTTGAGCGGGTGACAGGTAATAATTTTTGAGTTTGAGCCGGTAACAAGGTAGCATATTTTGAGTTTATGCGGGGGAGAGGCAACATTTTTTGAGTTTGTGTGGGAAAGATTCAACATATTTTGAGTTTAAGCTGGTTCGAGGCAACATATTTTGAGTTTAAGCGGTTTCAAGGCAGCATATTTTGAGTTTGAGCTGGTGAGATTCAATATATTTTGAGTTTTAGCGGGCGAGAGGCAACATATTTTGAGTTTGTGCGTATGAGAGACAACATTGTCTGTGTTTGAGCGGATGAGAGGGCCCATTTTTTTTGAGTTTGAGTGGGTGAGAGGCAACATATTTTTAATTTTAAGTCACATCCGAGGCCTATTAGTCCTAGATCATAATCAGGTCCTTTTGGTTTTGTGACAGTAAGTAATTGATACAATGGTAATAGGTATTCAAACCTAATATATGTTCTGCAATCGCGGTGGTTCAGGGGATAGAGTATTCGCCTCTCAATGTGGCAACCCAGGTTCGAATTCCATCGGTGGTATGTTGATACGAATTCTGCTAGCGGCTCGCAACGAGCACATTGCTGGTGTAAAATATTCTCAGTGGTATCCGGATCATGGGTTAGTATTCCTTTGCCATCGGGATAACCATGCGAGGTTATCGAGGTTTTCCTCTCCATGTAACGTAACTGCTTGTTAGTTTCATCAAAAAGTTTTCCACGAAGGCTAGTTTGTCCCAATAGTTGAGTTCCCTTGTGTTCTGAATTGGGTTCAAAATTACAAGGCTACAGAGTTGAACATTGGTAGTCTTACACTCAAAACTGATTCGGCTGTTCAACGACGGTAATAATATAAAATAAAATATATGCACTGTGGTAATTCGACTTTCTTACGGCCCATCGAAACGTATTAGTACCAACCATCTTTTCTTAGTAAAACGACCACATTTTTCTTATCTTTCTCAATGCCTTCTCACGACACAGAAAATGCAGGAAATGTTAACTAAAGCTATTTTCGTTTCTATTTTTAAAATTTATATTCCCTTGAAGTATCTGTAAGGAATTATTTCCGCTAAGTGACACATCTGCATCGGGGTTTGAAACTAAAAAATAAGTAAGGCAAAAATCAGCAAGGTTGCTGGATGTCAAGGTCAGCAAGCATCCCTACATGTGACGTGACTTAGAGTTGGAATATAATTATTCCATCCAATGCACCACTGACGGACGCGGAACTCGTACAGTGACACACGACAGAAGGTCACAAATCTCGTTTTCCTTATTGAGGGAAAAATTATCGCAGAAGTATGCGATTAGAGCGATAACATAATTTTTAAGCTTTTTTTTATTTCAAGGTATGCCGGAAGTATGCTTCCTGATTTAACAAAGAGGTATTATATCACAAGTCTAATATTAGGGCTAATTGGCATATTTTTTTTAAATTTGGTTTTACTAGGGGTCTCTGCCATCTGCTCGCCAACTCTCACAATTACTACGCAATGCTATTTGTTTCTAGGTGATAAATATATTGTTCACCATCATTTTTCTGGTGCTACAGCCCTTGTAGAACTATAGCCTCCTTTATAATTGTCCACCATTCTTTTTTGTTGATTGCGTTGGTAACTTTGGGTAATTCCAGGTCATATTCAAATTGTTCTTTCCATTTAGTTCTAGATCTTCCTCTAGAGCAGAGTTTCTTCAACTGTTGGTCGAGAGCAGCGATGGCTCAGGGGATAGAGCGTTCGCCTTCCAATGAGGCGAATCGGGTTCGAATCCCAGTCGATACGAATTCCGCATTCGGCTTGCACCGACCACAGTTCTGATGTGAAATATCCTCAGTGGTATTGGGACCATGGGTTAAAGTCCCCTTGCCGTTAGGCTAACCGTGGGAGGTTCTCCTGGTCTTCCTCTACATGTAACGCAAATGCGGGTTAACTCCATCAAAAAGTCCTACACGAAGGCAAATTTCTCCCAATACTCGATCCAGGAGTGGCTGGAAAATTGGGTCGGCTGTTGCGACAATTATAATATAAAATTAAAAAACTGTAGCTCACGATCCCAATTGGGGTCGCGTGACCAGCTAGGGTCGCCAAACATTTCATCAATTTTTATATGTCTTAGGCTTATTACAATAGTTTTACAATTATCAAATACTTTTTACGAGGAATTTCAATTTCTAAGACTGCCATAGAATTTTTTACCTTTTTTTACGACATATTTGGATGAAACGACATTTTGGTTTTAAACCACTATAAAAGTATCGATTGTATATAAAGAATATTGAATAAGTGCTTCGTCCTGCGGTGTCGACTATTTTTCCAAGAGTTTTTAATAAAAGAAATGAAAAAAAAACACTTTTTCTATTGATACTTAATCTTTGCATATGTGCTGTTAGAAGTTCTCAGCAAGGACCTTCGAAGTGGCTACAGTTAATGAACCCCAGTAGTTGAATTTATTTTCATTATTCGGTTATGTTAAGTCTGTTTCTTCACATTATTCTATGTTTAAAAATTAAAGCTAATGACCTAAAAATGTAATAATATTACAGAAAAAGTGAAGAAATAAATAATTTTTCTTACGCTTTTGTCAGATTTGCCCGATTCTTACAGGGAATCACAAAAGTTTCGTAAATATCATAGGGTCTCCACACCATAAAGTTTAATGCTCAAGATTTTGACACATTATGTCAAAATCCAGTCTAGATAAGGTAATAAGCCTAAGCCTGGACACGTTCCCAGCAGATCACTGAAGTCAAACATCACTGGCTACAGTCAGCGTGCGGGTGGGTGTCTACTTGGATTAGTCTGAGTAAGGACCGAGGGTGTGCTGTATTGGTCTTTGTTAAACTGTTCTACCGAAAAGTGCTCGACTTCGCCTGCAGGTCGTTGGGCTACCGAAGCAGGGATGACATCCCTTCTGCAGAGGTTCAAAATTGTGATGGCATGTCTTCATATCATCCTCAGGAATATTTCCCTAATCGTCGCCAATAGCCCATTGTGCAACTGTAGTGCGACGTAAATGAACTACAACAACTACTGTCCTTGAACAGCAGAGCAAATTTTGAGTTTAAGACAAATAATGTGTTTGAAAACAAGGAATTGCTAGGTATATTAATAATAATATAATGAAATTTAATAATAATATAATGTAATTTATAGACACCGAGTAGTAATGTAATTTCACTAACTAAAACTTATTTACACAGCGATACATTTACTAAATATTTGAAAGCTATGGAAATCTTTAAAAAATTTTAAATATCACATTTAATTATGCTTTGTAAAATTTTAAATCAAAGATTTCTTTAAAAAAAAAAACATTAATTTTTTCTAATTTTTTCTAATGATTGCCAATATTTTTTTAAAAAAAATCAGTTGATTTGAATCATGATTTTAGTTGTAATTTAAATAAACGAACCCTGAGAAATAGTGCGAAAAGTTAGTTCCTTAAAATGATTTATAATTTTGTAGTCATTTTAAATTGCAGGTATATAATAATTTATTCTTTGTGTTAAGGAAGATTGTAAATCTAAATTATTGCAAAAAAAAAAAATTAAAAAAAAAAAAATCGAGTTTGCATAATTACTCAAACATTAGTCTAAATTTGAATAAATGCTCAAAAACAGTCTTTAACTTGTACGAGTGGTTAAAGTTCTTTTTAATTCGCACAATTCGGTCAAAATTTAGTCTCAATTTATATTAGTAAATAAAAGTTAATTCGATTTTTAATAAATGTTCAAATATTAATCCAAATTAACGAAATGACATTAGTGTAGTCAATGATGACGCTTTTATTTCATCAATAAAAATAAATAAATAAAATTGATAGTGTGTAGTTCTAGGTAGATAAACGATGTAAATTGATTGTAAATAAATTAATACTTACGAATAATTAATATCGAAAAAAATAATTCTGATGAGAATTTATAGAACTGTTGTAAAAATGAACTGTAGACATAAAAAAATCTTATTGAATAAAATGAACGAAATTGTTCGAAAGCTCATACGAGATGATACTTTAAAGAGAAAATTATTTTAAGAAAAAAATCAGAAACTAAAACTTTACTGCCTTCCAAGAATAAATACTTAGTAAACACATGATTCATGGTAAATCGAACAAATTAAAAGAAAGCTTGGGTGATTGACAATGAAAGCATGAGTTAACAACTAAAAGAAGACCAAAATCGTATTCAGGTACTGTTTTGTTCGCTGACCTGTAACGGTTGAAGGTGGACTTTTATCTTATATTGACAGTTTGAAAATGATTGGTTTTATCAAGTGTTTATTTTACAAACCACGTATAGCTAACCCATTAGTACCCAGAGCCTTTTTTGAAGATTTTTTCCCACATAATTTTGATGTAAATTATCTGTAAGTCTTTTTTTCCCCTATGAACTGTAGCAACAGCAGGACGTATGAAGCTTTATGTATTTTTTTTTTAATTTCAAAATTAAACGTCGGTACTTACAATCAAAATATCTTTCAAATTTGCTATAATCTTAGTGAAGTGCTCAATTGGAGAATCTTCCTGTCCCAGTTGAATCATACTATAGTGCAATCAAGTTTAAGATGGTATAATTTGCGTGACAATATGGTACAACTGGCATTATTTTATGGCATTATTTTTACAATGAATTTTCACAATATTGTGATTCTACTGTGCAGTTTTATGCTGTAAAAAGTATTAATTTTAGTTATTTATTAAATAATTTGTTCGCAGTAAATTTTTAGCTAATATAATTGTTGGTAAACCTTTTTTTATATTCAAGGAAAAAAATAATTCTTAAGCAATTTGAACAAAAATGTACTTTTACAGTATTTAATTCAAAATTTCATACATATTTTTTGGACATTTCAGTATGCCTCAACTCATCTTACCATTTTGTTTAAACTTTTTAAGAGAACGGATTTCTTTTAATTTCAGTTGATTTCACGACGTTTACTATTAATGAGCAAAAATATCATTGAAAAATTGTGAATCGGGGAGATAAAGGGTTGATATTTATAGAAATATTTAATATTTGTATTTAATTAATAATATTTAATTATTTAAAATTATTAAATGTTATAAATTTAATTAAAATTTTTTTATTTGCCTACCAAGATCTTAAAATTCGAACTAAACGTTAATAAAATTCAAAAACAAGAACGTTCATTCATTTTAAATTTAATTTCGATTTATAAACCAAGATTTTAAAAATCGAAATTAATAGCATTAAAATTCTCAAATATTCCAAATTCATCGTCACTTCGATTTATTTATCAAGAATCAAGATTTTAAATTTCGAATTTAAAATTATTTTATTTCGAAATTAAGATTGCGAAGTCAGCATCATTTAATTTTTCATTCATCTACATAGATTTTAACATTCGAATTTTAAGTTACTATTTAAATTTGAAAATAAGATTGATAAGTCATTATCGCTTAAATTTCTTTTTGTTTACCAAGATTTAAAAGTTCGAATTGAAAGCTATTTAAATTCAAAAATAAGATTGCTAATTCATCATCATTTCATTTTTTATTCGTTTATCAAGATTTTGGAGTTTGAATAGCAATTATTTAAAGTCGAAAATGAGATTTCTAAGTCATCCATCCCCACATAGGAGTCGCAGGTGTTTCTTTCTTTTCTTTTCTTTTTTCTTTTTTTGAGGAAGAGAGGAGGAAGCAATTAACAAACATAGTCAAAGTAATTTTCTAAATTTCTCTCATGAACTTTTTTTTTAACTCTGCTAAATATCTGCAAAAATATAAATCTCTTTCCAGTTTTTTTCCTTAATCCTTTGACGCAGATGGGACATCGGTGCCCCTTTTATATATTTTCTCTGACTTTCTAAATACAAGCAAAAATATATTTTGGTATTTTTTAATTATAAAAAACAGTTTAGTAGCTACTAGAGAAATCTTTTAGAATATCGGAATTATATTTGTGCTAAAATATACAATCTAAAAAAAAGTAGGGGAGAGTCGTGTAGCCCCGTCCACTGAAGGAGTATTGCTTATATTTCTGTATAATATTGAGTAATAATCAATATTTTTGCATGTTTCTATTGTTTTACCATCTAATTAAATAATGCAAAAAGAATAGTTTAACTTAAAAGAATGGAAATTCAAAAAAACATGTTTTTCAGCTCTTTTCAAAATGTGTCGGGTAGCCCCGCCCAGTTGCAAAAATTATGTTTTTTGACTGTTTTTTCAGGTGTAAATGAAAATGACCAATGTATTGACAATAGATAAACCTCATTTATCATTTTTATCACAAAATTATTTTATTTATTACATATTTATATACTTTTAGTGAATTCTATCATTTAATAACAATAATTTAATAACAACAATATTTGTTGTTAAAAATGCATATAACATTCAAATTTGAAGCAATAAAATAATAATCTTTGCAACCGCATATTTATGGACGAAATAAAATTGGGCGGTGATACCCGACATTCATGTCAGCGGGGCTACCCGAAATCCAATTTTTTTGTAAATTTGTAATTACTCGAGCAATTTTTAACATATAAACTTTCTTCTTCATGCATATTAAACTTAAGACTAGTACATACTTTAATGCTGTATGTATAGAAAGAATTATTTTTTTAGTATTAAAATGAAGTTTAATCGAAACATTCAACCAATTTTTCTTAATTTCATGACTACTGTACTCAACATATTTTTAAAATTAATTTTTACCATGTTAACAGTTGCATAAATACTTGAAACTTTGAAAATAATTTTTTTTTAATACAACAATTAATGTCCGATGGCCCATTGACTTGAAAAAATATTCTATACATATGAAATTGACTGTGGGCGGGGCTATCCGACTCTCCCCTAATTTGTAAAATGTTTTTTTTATTCATATTCAAAAGTTAATAAACAATTTATTCCAAATTTAAGGAAATTTCATTGATGAATTCTCTTAGATCTAAATAACTGCAAATAAGTGTAATTTGAAAAATTATTGTTTGGAAGATTTTACCTTAAGCGCAGTAAAAGACATTAGTGTTTCATGCTATATTTCATAACCATAAATTATTAAAAAGACAATTAATAAATATAAATATTAAAATAATAATAAACTATTAAAAGGTATTAATTATGGTTATTTCATAACCGAAAATTAATAAATATAATATTTTTCACTTGTTTTGACCTAAATAAATACAAAATAATGAAAAAAGTATGAAAAATATGTTCAATAAAAATTCTGCTTCAAAATTTAATGAATTTAAATCGATAATGATTTATAAAAATTTTCTTCGTTAAATATTGAGGGTGGCATTTATAAAATTATAGTTATTAAGGTGGACATATACCCACTATATATATCGAACGGCGCATATGCGTCACCACTTAAATTCTGTATTGCTCACACCAAGATTACATAACCTTGAAATGAATATTATTAAGTGATCATTACTTAAATTCTGATTCGTTTACCAAGATAAAAAAAAACTCAACTTTGAAATTAGTATTAGTATTTAAATTATAATTTCCTTACCAAGATTCAAAATTCTAAATCATCATCATTTAAGAGTAATTAACCTTTAGATTATGATAATAATACAAGCCTTAATAGACTCTAAGGTCAAATGAATGCTAACAGTCTTCATTTAATTCTGTCTAATTATTCGCAAAAAAAGAACTCAGAGCGAATCATTGCCTCCAAAAGTAGAAAGCAATGAATATGAACACCGTAGTTATTAGCAATGGAGTAACCATAAGGAATTAACGAACTCATCCGGAACTAACGAAGTATGCATACAAAACAAAGTCGAAACAGGCGATGGAAAAATCGAGCCAGCTGGTCCTAAACTCATCAAAGTAAACTACAATCAATTGTTTCATTTTGGTTTCAGAGATTAGCGAGTAGTTGTCACACAATGTAATTGCAAAGGACAAAAGGTCAAGCAATCTGAATTTGTTGCTGCGACTGAATGATTTGTTGATGATTTTACCAGGTCATTTAAATTCTTAGTTTTTAAAAAGCTTTTTAACATTCGGATGTAACCTCACGTGATATTTTCACCTAGAAATTATATTGTTTTGGTGCAATTTATTTTCTGTACCAATTGTCACTGAAATAAGAAGAAAAACGATGAATATATTTTCTGTATACTTTGATTAATGTACTAAAATTCAGTGTACATGTTGCTTACTTTTATTTTTTATTTAATGAGTTTCTTTTTCAGTTTCTTCAGAATATGGCTATATAACAAAGGTTAACCATGTGTTCCAATTTAAGGAATTTGATAGATATGTCTGCCAAAGAAAAAATGAAGAAAAAGAAGTTTAAAAACGGAAACATCACAACAACAATGGAAAAGTTTGGGAAAGGAACATCAAAACAGGTGAGGTTAAAAAAACATCTGGTGAAGAAAGACCAAAACTGAGAATAGAATAAGAAGTTTGCAAAAGTTGCATCAATGCTTAAAAGAAATGAATTAGAAAGTGAAGCGTGAATCTATGGAAAGATAAATTAGGTAGTAAAGGTGTCTGGAACTGGATGCAGATTTTTTGGGCTCCTTGCACAATGTGCTTATCCAAAGTTTAAAAGTTCGAAGACCCAGAGATCACTGGAAACTCATTTATCGAAATATATCACCAGTGGGTAGATCAAACTTGTTGAAATAAGTTTGACTAATCATTAGGATCTTCCCTTGTATTACGCTTTTTCCTAACTCATCATAATGTAAAAATTAAAGTTCAAGGTAATGGTATCTTTCTTGAGGAGTAACATACCTTGTGTATTACTTGTTAAATCTTTATTTAAGGAGAAGGATGTATATAACTAAACTTGTTGCTGTTTCTTTATTTTAATGATATGCACAATACCCAGGATATTACAAATCGGTTCATGACGCAACCGCATAATGTATAAATAAATACCTCGGATGTTGTAATATCATTGCTAGTGTTCGTATTATTGTTTACTACGTCAAGTTGCGGTGTGCTATCTTGTTTACTTTTTAAAGATGTTGTAAGTTCTTAGGGAACTCTGTGCTTCTGCACGTATCTGTTCTTTTCCTTCGCACTCATTTGTAAACAGTCATCTTCATATTTAGTTCGAAATAAATTATTCTTGAAACTGCAAGCAGGTCTCCTTATTTCTTCCTCACCCCTGTACTTAAATAACCCTGCATCCAACCCAAGAAATCATTCCTCAGGACAAGCGTAAGGATAGGGAAAATAAGCGTATTGAAGATAAAGTGTTTCGAAGATTAAGTGAATATAAAGACCACTGAAATTAAGAAAAAAGGTCACCATACATGTATGAAGTAGAAGAAGCTGAGAAGATCTATAAAAAAGAAAGCCTTCATCAGTTCTTGAAGTAAATACAATAAAATATCATATCTAGACCTAAAACCTCTTTCAAAATTAAAAGTAAAAATAATATCAACTTAAAAAGAAAAATTTATATGTCTCATGAAAGGGACTTCTTAACAATATCATTTACTGTTCTTTCTTTAGCCAACAAGCTGTAACTTGCAATTTATTTTTTTCACTGGCAAAATACAAGTCGAGATTACATAATTGCTCATTTACATTGGTACGATTTACTATTTAAAAAAAAAGGTTAAGAAAGAGCTGAATGTTTTGAAACATTTAAGATAATGAGACTAGTAATTTATTTCACGTTTTACGACTTTCCGTTTTATTCATTCTGGAAGAAATCAGTAACATAAAAGTTTTACTTGAAGCAAAATAATTATATATGTACTAAACAAGTATTAGTGGTTGGCATTTAAGTTTTGATCGCATTTTGCGAGTAGTATGGTACGGGTAATTCTCATACAGCCTTAAATGAATCGTAAAAAAATTTAAAATGATAAAGGGTGCATTATTGATAAAAGTGAAATTTCTCCAGGGCTGTTGAAACCGGTGGGATCTAGTTCAATTCTATTAGTAATATTTATGTGTCCTAGTTATACTTTCATCCTTTTGCATATTGTCTACTTATAATTGAATGCGTTTTTCTTAACAATTAAAGGGTTCATTTATGTATAAGTCACATTTTATCTCGTTGGATTAACCGTGGATTTTAAGAGAGGACGGAAAGCTAAATTTAGAACAATTCTGAGTTTTTATTTTTGTAACAATGCTTAGAAAATATTGTATAATGAATAGTAGTGTAAAATGTGTAAAAATTTCCCTAAATTTTATGTTCAATCAAATTTACATAGGTGAGAAATTATTTTTTAACATGTGGTGATGAATAATTTTTATGTTTAGTTTGTGATTTTTTTAAAAATTATTTCGATAAAAATTCACTGTTGAAAACTAAGTAAGTAACGCACTAATTATTAATTGCAATTCCATAATAGAAAGCCCTTACTTAGTCTGCAACATATAAAAATGTGTTGTATTTTAACTGCAAGCTTTTATTAATTTTATTTCGTATTTATGAAGGTAAAATCGTGCAATCTGAATTTACTCCATGATCCGACTAGCTAGATCACTTAAATCACTACACACAACCGTTTCATGACTGTTCATAGCAGAATTCATTGCCATATTATCAACATAGAAAATTTATCGTCAATTGAAATTTTGACCATATTCAGACAAGATAGAATGCTCACATTTTAACTTTGGTTCTGTGCTGGATGGTGAAATTTAAATTATTTTTTGACTTCGAAAAGCAAAATTTATATCTCTATCAAAATTTATGTCTGTAGTTTATTCCCAAATGGAATTTATCGGAAATCTAAATTTCGTTCCGATAAATGGTACATGCTAAATATATTTCCAATAGAAAGTTTGACCATATTCAGACAAGAAGGAATGCTCAAATTTTAACTGGGTTTCTTTGCAGCATGGCAATTAAAGGTTAAAGTATTTTTTGACTTCTCAGAGCAGAATTTATGCCTCTAGTTTATTCACAAATGGAATTTATCACAGATCGAAATTTCGATTCGTTGAATGGTGCTAACTAAATTTGCTTACAATAAAAATTTTGAACATATTTAGACAAGATAAAATGCTCACATTTTAACAGGCCCTCTGTGTTGGATGACAAAATTCAAATCATTTTCTGACTACCAAAGGCAAAATTTATGTGGCCAGTTTATTTCCAATTGGGTTTCATCACGAACCAAAATTTTTATTTGATAAAATGGTGCTAGCTAAATTTATTTCAAATTGAAATTTCGACCACTTTCAGAAAGGGGGCATAAAGGAAGAAAACAAAATTATGAATAATATATATATATAGCTCAATAAATAAATACAAAAAGGACAAAAATAAAACGCAGGGCATATTTCTTATGTAATAAACTTCTATTACCAGCGAAAATTCTCCTTACATCTTTGTCCGATGTGATGCTGTTTACGCTTACATTATCTGTCTGACCAAAGTAGAATTATTCTCTCCACTTGCAGACATCTTGAAACACTCAGTGTTTTAAATTTTTGTTTTCATTTCATTACTTGCTTTCTTCTGTTAAGAATTAATTCTGCAGTGAAAAGTCACGTTAATTTTAGTAACATATATTTGCCGTCACACTTTTATGACTTTAATTTCCTTTTTCTCCGAGGTAAAAAATTTAAATCCTTCCGTTGAATCCTAATTCTAGTTTTAATATCCGGCTTTTAAGTTTCTTGCTTGTTGCCATATGATTTCTTTGAATTCTCAATAGAGATGTCTAAGCTGACGTCACTGCAAATACTTGTCCTCTGGAAATCCATCCATGATCAATCAATCAGTTACAGATGCAACCAATAGGAATAAGAATAGTCCAATAGGAATAGTGCAAACGGAGATTGAGTGAATGATAGTGGAACACTGATCGGCAACTAGTTCAGCCTCTGGCTTGGACATCTCTATAAATATCTTTAATTGCCTTTTTGCAAGCCTCCTCGAATGATCCATCAAAATAATTTGTATTTTAATCGTTTGATATTTTATGTAGAATCACGTTATTGACAAACAAACTGTTTTATATTAAAAATGGTAACACTGTGAAGAATTCTTTTTTTAATATTATTCTGAAATAATATTTTTTTTTCTTATTTTTCCCTTTATATAAAGCATATACTATTTAAGGGTGTTCTTAAAAGTTTTTTCTCCTAGGAAAATAAAATAGCTACAGTTTAAGTAACTTACAATTAAAGTTTATACTTTATTATCTGTTACTTGAATTAAAAAAAAAGGGGGCACACATTAAATGCCTCTCAGTGATTCTGTCGAAAATATGCACTCGTTGTGTTGCGGTTACTATTTTAGCCTTTTTTATGCGATTAACAAAGTGATACAATAGAGAAAAGGTACCTTATGTACTATAGTTCCCTATCCTATTATGAGATAACTCTATCGATATGTTCAAGCCTGGGCTGAACTATATCAGAGTGGAATAAATCAATCAATTGTCATAATTTTGAGGTTGCGAATGTCAACTAGTTGTTTGCACTATTTCTATTGGACTATTCGTATTCCCATCCCAAAAGAAACGTATTCCTATTGGTTTCAAATATAACTGATTGATTATTGATGGATTTCCAGTGGATTTCCATGAACATTATTGAACACATTTGGGATGCCTTGCAACGTGATGTTCAGAAGATATCCCCAACCCCTCTTACTCCCACTGGTTTATGGACAGCCCTGCAGGATTCATGGTGTTAATTATCTCCAGCACTTCTTCACACATTGATCGAATCCATGCCACGTCGTCTTGCGGCACTTCTTCGTGCTAGCGGACGCCCTACATGATATTAGGCAGGTATACCAGTTTTTTTGGCTCTTCAGTGTAAATTCCTTTCTTTTGCCTTGCACGATCTCTTTTTCTCTTCTTTTTGCCTAGCTACAAATCATCGAATAAGATTAGCCACTTAGTATATAAATTTCTTGGAATTCCCTGGATTTATAAATTTATCAGAACACGCTTTATTCACCAGAACACGTTCAGTTCACCAAGAGAAAGGTTAACGATACACAGTATTTATTTGACTCTTTCTTTTGCCATGCATTTGATCTCTTTTCTTTTTCATTGCTACAAATTATCTAATAAAATTAGCCATTCAGTATATAAATTCCTTGAATGCCTTGGAATTCCTTGGACTTATAAATTTATCAATACACGCTTTATTCACCAGAACACGTTCAACTCACCTAAAGAAAGATTAACTATACACAGTATTTATTTGACTCTTTTTTTGTTGTTGTCTTGCACTGGATTTTTTGGTTCTTGATCTCCTTTTTTGCCTTGCTACAAATTATTTAATAAAATTGGCAACTTAGTATATAAATTCCGTGGGGACTTAATATTCATAAATTTATCAGAACACACTTTCTTCGCCAGAATACGTTCAATTCACCAAAAGGAAGGTTAAGTATATACAGTATTTATTTGTCTCTTTTTTTTTACCTTGCTCTTGATTTTTTTTACACTTGATCTCTTTTTTTGCCTTACTACAAATTGCCTAAAAAAATTGGCAACTTAGCATATAAATTCCTTGGGGAATTGATATTTATAAATTTATCAGAACACGCTTTCTTTACCAGAACCTCATCAAAAATAAGGTTAACTATTCACAGTATTCATTTGGTACCAAAAATGATGCTATTGATCACGATCAAATTTGCACTATAACCACGCCTTTTTCTCGATGTCTTGGCACTTTGGTGTACAACTTTAATCTTAAGAAAAGAGTTTCAAAGCAAACGAGCTTCAAATATCTTTTGTGTTTTCTGAATTTTTTGCATTTTCTGAATCAAAAATTCCATACTTTGAAATAAATTGCAGGATAATTAAATTTCCATTTGCAATTTTTTCACTGGATCCTTTCTTAAAGCTCTTCACTCATTTGATTTACAGAAAGATATCCAAAGAAACAAAGTAAAACGATGATGAACTTTATGTCTAAAAATAATATTTATATCTCATTTTTTTTTATCAACTCTCTTTCAATATGTGAAACTCCGTGCTGTTACTTAATTATAGTGAATGCAGAAAGTGTGTCGTTTCTTCGGTTCCAGTTCGAAAAAAAGGCTCTCTGCTTACAAGATGATTGCCTGTATCGAAACCTTTAATTTTCTGGGCAGAGCTGCTGTTGACGCCTGAAGCTGCTCCAAGAAAGAAAAATGCATAGAAGGGTTGCTGACCGAACGATGCACGCTTTTTCTAGCATGTGTATCGAACAAATCAGCTGTAAATAAATAAAAATGGTAAGGAAAACATTCGATAGACTCCAAACGATTCCATCAAGAGACACAGCTTAATCCATCATGCTGGTTTAATTTATGCTAATTTTTATCTCTTGATTTTGTTAAATGACGCTTTTTTAAAAGGCTAGTTTTTTGACCCTTCAACTTTAGTTATTTTATGTCTTGTCCATTTGCGCGAAGCGTTTTATTTTATGATTTCAGAATTATTCATTTGTAGCGCGTTTTTTTTATTCCTTAAATAAGGAACTTATTTTATTCAGAAAAGTAGATTTCCACCTTAGATTTTAGGTTACATTCTCAATTTTTGTTTTCTCGGTATTTTTTTTTTAAAATTAATCTTTTGAAGACAGAATAGTATTTGTCAGAAATATAGCTTAGAAATTCAAAAAATTTAAAATTCGAAAATTTTTTAGAATATTCTATAGAATTTTCACTTTTTAATATGAAGCTATTAGTAGGGGTAATTTAATTGTGCACATTTATGTTGTTTTAGGTTTACTTAAATTAACTATTATTATTTAAACAAGGCTAAAATTGATTTGGAGAATTTTGAAATTTTTTTTGTAAATTACGAAAGCCAAAAATAATTCAAAATCCTCTTTCAAAAGTATTTAATGCAGCAGAAATTTATTATAACAATTTTGTCAGAAAAATCGAATTTCTGACTATTATTAACTGGCTATTATTCTGATTAAAAGCCATTATTCTGATTTTCCCCATTCTTATCAAGTAAAGACACTGAATTGTACAGGCTTTGAAAGATGAAACCGAATTGAGTAAATATTCTATACTAATTTATTTCTGAAAACCAAATAAAGATGATTATATATTTAATATCCCCCACCGAGCCGTGGTGCGTCAGGGGATAAAGCGCTAGCCTTCCAATGAGGTGAACCGGGTTAGAATCCCAGCGATTGCTGATCGATTCGAATTCTGCCCAGCTCACACCAACCACAGTGCTGGCGTTAGAATCTCCTTACCGTCAAGCTAACTATGGGAGGTTTTCGTGTTTTTTCTCTCTCCATGTAACGCAAATAAGAGTTAGTTCCATCAAAAAGTCCTCCATGAAGGCAAACTTCTCCCAATATTTGATCCCTTGTCTTCTGGATTTTGTTAAAAATTACAAGGCTACGGAACTGAACATTGGTAGACGTTAACCCAAATTGGCTGCTTAACGACGGTTATAAAATAAAATATCCCTCGCCGACTATTCCGCTTTGACGGTTAAGCTCGGTTGAAAAAAAAGTGGACCACCCTGAATAATCTTATAGCTAATGATCGAATCTTCCTGTTCTAGGACTCAATCTTAATGGTTCGAAGGGGTGAGGGGGCTCAAATTATTGTCCACACTAATTAATTAGTGTATTTCAATGCACTAATTAGTTAGTGCAGAAAATATTTTAAGTTATGAAATCTGACACAAAAACGTAATTTTTCTGAATATACATGCCTTTTTTTTTTTTTTTTAACGGATTCGGATTTAAGAACCCCGAAATATATGGTTCCCATAGTTTGGTCGGGAGAGCTATCCAAAAGGTAGACCCTTTAACGTTAATTTTACTTTTTGCGTATTTCTCGCAATTTCGAGAACTTTTTATGCGAATTTTAAAATAAATTGCACACAGACATAAAACTCGTTTAACTAAAGATAATTCCATACAAAAAATAAATTTTCGTAAACATTTATTATTTTATTTAATAGTATTGGAAAAAATATTGAATTATAAGGTAGAAATTTTTTTCCCATCATTTTAAAGTATCTAATTTTGCATGGCAAAGTACAAAATTTGAGCGAAATCGGCTCATGAGAAATTGAATTTGAGAAAAGTCGTATATTTAATTTTTTGTACAATGTGCAAAATAAAAAAGACTGACCACCCTATACAGTTTTTGATCTCATGATCGGATTTTTACGTTCTAAGACTACATCTTAAATATACGTTTTGAAAATTCGATTTCTCGGAGCCGTTCAGCCGATTTCACGTAAATTTTGTATTTTGCCACGCAAAAATTGTTCTCTTTAAAATGATGTAAAAAATGGGATACGTTTCGATTCAAACTTTTTTCGACTATTACTTTACAAAATAATAAATATATACTAAATTTTTTTTTTTTTTTGAATGAAATTATCTTTGAATAAACTAGTTTGATAATTATAAGCAAAATTTATTCCATTCGCTTAAAAAGTTCTCGAAATATGGTGAAATACTCACAAAATGAAAGTAACATTAAGAGGTTCAAACTTTGTACTGCTCCCCGGTCCAAACTATTGGGACCATATTTCCCAGATTGCAGCTACTTCTATATTTTGTAGGTCAAAAATCCGAATCCGTCCTAAAAAGCTGTGTTTATGCAAAGAAAGTATGCTATTGCTTCTGATTTCGTATCTTAAAATATAGTCTGTAATAATTGATTAGCATATTTGAGGTCACCTCCTCGAACTATTAAGATTGAGTCGTAGAACGTTAAGATCCGATCATGAGATCAAAAGTTATTCAGGGTGGTCCGTTTTTTATTTTGAGGCACTGTATCACTCCTGTGGGAAGGGGGCATTGGTTCTTATGCAATTTTAATCTGAAAGTTTTGTCCCAACTCCCTTGAGTATTTTGTCGCAACATTTACGCGATCCCTGTTTTATATAACGTTCTTAAAATTGTACATTTCGACAAAAAAATATTCAAAATGTCCTTTTAAAAAAGTCACTAAATTTAGGAGTAAAACTAATTTCAAATTTGAAATTCTCACAGACGAATCAAGTATTTGTACAAATGCAGTGAAAAATGTTTTCCCTAGAGTTATTTATTTATTTTACTACTTACAAGGGAGGCTAGGAAAGTGTGACTATGCATTATATAGTACGTAAAAGTACCACAAAATTAATTGGAGTATGATATAATTACGATAACTAATAGTCTGCATTGAAGTAACCCCCGATTTTTCTATGTATTGAATTATTCTTTATCTCTCATAAGACCCTCTATGGGCCGAAACGAATGTTGCCCTCTAAAATTATTCCTCATTCATAAGGCATACATCCCACTAGTTTATTTCAAAATTGGCGAGTCACACTTCCATAGTCTCCCTTGTTAGTTAAAAATTGCGTAACAATTTTGAACTCGTTAAACGATTGCGTTAAATAGTTAATAGTTCCTACCTTCTATCTGAATTGCGCTTCCCTTTTCCATTATAATCGTTAAATTCAAGATGGAACGCAACAAAATCTTATTATTTTAAATGATAACTAATTTCACACACCGAATATTTCCTAATATCGCGAGCTAATAAAAATGCATTTTCATTATACTGAATTACTTAAAATATTTTAAATAAGAAATAAATTACGAATAATTTAAAATTTCTGNATTATGGTAATATTTAAGTGAAAGGTACTGGTGAAATATGAATTATTCTTGTCGCATTTAATTGGCTAAATATTAATAGCCTATTTAATACAAAGTTAGTTTCTATCCTCTTTACTAAATGATAACAAAATATTGGTTGTGATCAATTATTGCCATGTAATTTCTATGTTCTTGACAGATTGATTTGACAGATTACTGATATAAACTGTCATAAATTCATGCATGTTTATATAGATTCAATTCAATTCGCTTAAAAAGTTCTCGAGATATGGTGAAATACTCACGAAATAAAAGTAACATTAGGGATTCAAAATTTGTACTGTTCCCCGGGTCAAACTATTGGGACTATATTTCCCAGATTGCTGCTACTTCGATATTTTGTAGAACAAAAACCCGAATCCGTCCTAAAAAAGGTATGTTTATTCAGAGAAAGAACGCTATTGCTTCGAATTTCGTAACTTAAAATATGGTCTGCAATAATTGATTCGCATATTTGAGGTCACCTCCTCGAAACAGTAAGATTGAACGTTAAGATCCGACCATTAGATCAAAAGTTATTCAGGGTCGTCTGTTTTTTATTTTGAGGCACTGTATCACTCCTGCGGGAAGAGGTTGCATTGGTTCCAATGCAATTTTAATCTCAATGTTTTGTCCTAAGTCCCTTGAGAATTTTGTCGCAACATTTACGCTACCCCTGTTATATATAACGTTTTTCAAATTGCACATTTCGACAAAAAATATTCAAAATGTCCTTTTAAAAAAATCTGTAGATTAAGGAGTAAAACTAATTTCAAATTTGAAATTCTTACACACGAATGAAGCAAAATCAAGTATTTGTACAAATGCAATGAAAAATTTATTTCCTAGTGTTATTTATTTATTTTACTACTTATAAGGGAGACTAGGAAAGTGTGACTCGCCAATTTTGAAATAAACTTGTGGGATGTATGCCTTATGAGAAATAATTTTAGGGGGCAACATTCGTTTCTGCCCATAGAAGGCCCTATTAGAGATAAAAAATAATTCAATATATAGAAAAATCGGTGTTTAATTATTTCAATGCAGACTATTAGTTATTGTAATTATCTCATACTCCAATTTGAAAATTGGAAATTATTTATTTATTTATAATATGTTGTTTAGAGTCACTTTCTGTAAATAAATTTATAATTATATAGCAAAAACTGCTAATTTTTTTCATTGAAACTCTGAAGATTGTATATTTATTCATTCCAAGAAAAATTTTGTCTTCAATACACTTATTTTACAAACGAAGATGTACCTCAAAAAATAATTATATAATAACTTCTGTCTCATTATAAGCTAGGGAACAAGACGAATTTTTCAAGTCCTCAGTTTCCAAAATACTGTTTAAAAAGTTACATCTTGTATATATATTAAACATTGATTTCTGGAAAATACACATTTTTTAAGACTTGAATTTTTTCAAAAATGTTTTCTTATATTTCAACTCTCATATAAATGAAATTTATTACTGTTCACTTGTTTTTATATTGGAAAATTTTTTGAAAAAAAAAATTAAGGAAATTTGATGCCAATTTTTTTTTTTAAATTGACCTAACAAGTTTTTCTGAAAAATTTTCGAAATAAATTTCGACAATAAATATGCATTATATAGTACGTGAAAGTACCATAAAATTAATTGGAGTATGAGATAATTACAATAACTAATAATCTGCATTAAAGTAATAAAATACCGATTTTTCTATGTATTGAATTATTCTTTATCTCTCATAAGACCTTCTATGGGCCGAAACGAATGTTGCCCTCTAAAATTATTTCTCATAATGCAAACATCCCACTAGTTTATTTCAAAATTGGCGAGTCACACTTCCCTAGTCTCCCTTGTTAGTTAAAAATTGCGTAACAATTTTGAACTCGTGAAATGATTGCGTTAAATAGTTAATAGTTCCTACCTTTTATCTGAATTGCGTTTCACCTTTTCCATTATAATCGTTAATTTTAAGTTGGAACGCAACAAAATCTTATTATTTTAAATGATAACTAATTTCACACACTGAATATTTCCTAATATCGCGAGCTAATAAAAATGCATTTTCATTATACTGAATTACTTAAAATATTTTAAATAAGAAATAAATTACGAATAATTTAAATTTTCTGTTTTCATTAATTATCGCTTGCATCAGTGAACTTGCCTCGAATAATAAAGACAGATAGTGCATCGCAAATCAAATTTTATTAAGGAAATGGTTTTATGGCAGGAATAAGATTTATATTACCGGAAGTAAAAGGAGTAATTTTATGTTGTAAATATTATGTTTTACTTAATATAACGATAAGGTCGAACTAGACTTGGGAAATTTTACCTTCATAATTTATTAGGCGAATCTAAAGTTTAAAATTTATGGAAATTATAATGTTCGTAGGGATAATTTCAAGATTTTTTTAATTTCTATCTGCGATGCAATTTAAAATAAATGATTTATTTTAAATTGCATCGCATTTTAGAAGTAAATGTTCAAACTTAAAGTTTTAGCACTATTTGTTTTAAAGTGGGCGAGAAAGCTTCTATTTGATTTATTTTAACATTCATGTGAATAGTTTTTTGAGAAAAAAAAATTTAACTTGAATTTTTTTTTATGTGACTGTTAATTACTACTATAAAATTAATAGCTCTTGAAAATATTAGCTGACCACTGCCTACCCACCAACAGCTGTAAATAAGTGCATTCGTACAAATGTACTTGGTACAGATGTACTTGGATGTAAAAGTTTTAGAATCAACTTTTAAGTCACTGTCCGACATGCTCTTTTTGACGCTGAAGATTTTGACGAAGAATTTTTCTTAACGATTTAAGTTCCTAAACTTTTTTCTTTTAGCAAATTCTTTGCTTTTTGATGTTATAGAAATGAGTATTTCATCATATTCATTGAACAAATCTCCAGCAAATTTTTATTTCGAAAAGGAAAATATTGGTAAAAGAACAAGATTTATGTATATCGAAATCATTTGGAACATTGAAGGACTTTCAAAGTTGTTTTTCTGAAACTTTTATACAACACCAGATCAAATTACTATAAAAAGTACCGGCACTCAAGGTGCCGGAACTTTTTACTGCAAAATCCACTTTTACCATGAAGTTTCACTATACAAAAATCTGATACACCGTTATTATTACAGTAATGTTTGCTATAAAATCACTGAATCATTATAATTAAATAAATATTGCAGTAAAATTTACGTTATAAATTTTTCCGTTAAAAATGGATTTTAGGGAGGGTGCACTCAGGGTGCCAGTACTTTTAACCGTTATTCGATCTGGAATTGTTTACAATTGAGAATACAGAAACACTGGAGGTTACTTCGAAACTTATTAGATGAATACAGTTTGTATATTATTTTCAGGAGTTATGAGATCAATTGGAACTCAATCCTCACACCTCTTGTATATTATATTCTATAAATAAATTCTATAAATTTAACATCTGGAGTAGAATTCTGCCGTGCAGTTGAACAAAAACAACGTAAGTGATTCACGATAGATTTCGAGGAAAGAGGCTCGGGAATTATTTTCTTCCTATTGCTAATTGCTATGAAGGCTAAAATTGAATCTTTAAAAAAGTAATTAAATAATATCTACTAAATTTTTTTTGCAGTAACATTCACCGCTTATCATACAAATACAGTCAAACCCCGCTATAGTGAACGTGGTTTATAGTGAACTCCCAGATATAGTGAACGAAATATTCGCACCCTTGCCTTACAATACACATATAATGTTATTTTTTGTGGATATAGTGAACCAAAAGTAGAGAGGGAATTGGATATAATGAGCTTTTTTCTGTATTCGATTGAATTTTTTCTCTCCATATTTTGGTAATTTTGAAATTTCTGCTTAAAATACGTATACGGATTTTACAAACCATTTATTGAGTGGAATGTAGCCATAAGCATTTTTTCTTGTTTACTTCTTCTATCTCAGTTTCCCATCCCTAAATGTTTTGTACGTAAGACGAAGAGTAATAAAAAATAAAAGTTAACACATTTTTTGTTACTACACATTGATTTTTAATCATTTTTGTATTTCTTTTTATTGGTCATTTATTTAAGTATTGTGTAATAAAAGGAAGCAGTTCGGAAAAATAGTTAAAATTGTTTGTAGTACGGATAGAGTAAACCGAAATTTCGGTCCCTTGATGGTTCACTATAGCGGGATTTGACTGCATATGAAAATTTCAATCTTGAATTTTTTGTTGCTTGCGTTGATTTTTCTATTGCACGGCAGATTTATAGAAGTTCGCGTCGGGTTCGCAATAAGAAATTTGTTTAGAGATACACTTTCAGGAAAATTTGCTTTAATATAGTAGTTATATTCAAACAGTAATACTGTCTAAATTTATAACAACCTTAATAGGGCAATAAATTGAACTTTGAGTGCAGAAAATTTAAATGATATTTATTATAAAAAACATACTCAAAAACTTCTTTGAGTGTAAGTAACTGTCAAAGGATACGAGGACATGAAAGCGACCCACTTCCCTTAGCATATTTTGACTTAATAACTTTTTTTGTTTTACTTGTTAAAAGCATAAAGACTGAAATAAGTAATCAAAGATTCCTAGCTATTAAACCGAACTGAAAGGGGTCACCAGAAGAAACACAAAATTTTTTTTGATTCCTTAATAAATAAATTTGTAAGGAAGAAAAATTATAAAATAAAGATAATATTAATTTTTTTACAATTATAATTGGTTAAAAATACGTTTCATAAAGTACATTTAGAGGTTACACACTGTAAAAAAATCTGTTAAATTTACGGAAGAAGACTGTAAGCTTGTATAAAACCGCTAATTTACAAAAAAAAACAAAAAACTTTTCTAAAAGCAGACGCCTGTTTTTTTTTTCAACAGATAAGTACAATTATTTTTACTAACTCCGTTATTTTAGCAAACAAATTCACGAAAATAAATGGAAATAACTATGCGGGAATTGTGGTCTTTGTTAGCCGAGAGCAGAATTCGTAAGTCCAGTCGACGCTGGGATTCAAACCAGGGGCACCTCCTTAGAAATCTTAGAATGTTCTTATCTTAAAATTTTTAATTAGTGAAATAATATTTAAGTGTCTAAAACTACTGTGGCCCACCAGTATAAAAATTCTTGGGTACTTAACTTACTTACCGAAAAATTCCATGAAAAAATATAATAATCAGGTAGAATTTCAGTTTGACAATAAAGTCAAATCGCAGCTTTACTAATACGATGTTCAAAACCATAAAATAATTGCTGAAAAATAAAAGTAAATAAAGTAATCGTCAAATTATTTGAAAAAAATGGTAGAGTTATCGAATGGGTGGCAAAACGGAATGCAAAAACTAGAATTTGAACTGAAAGTTTTAATCTGTTTATAATTAAGATGAAAAAAAAAGAGAAAAACTGTTTTGTCAACAAAACAGCTTTGAACCGCCAAATAAATAGATAGAGTCTGGAGGTGAAAAAAAACGAGAATTTTTTTTATAGTGTACGGAAAACGGATAAAACCAGAATTTTCTTTAAACAGTTTTTTTCAGAGAAAAATGTTTTTCTTCTGTAGAATTTACAGTAATTTTTTACAGTGATACATATATATAATCATCAAGGGCCGAATTTTTGTTCACAAATAGTTAAGTACAAAAATCAAACCTTGATGCCAAACTGTCAAAATTCAGCATAACAAACTTGATAAACACCAAAAGTCGAACGTCTGTTTTTAAATATTTTGTACAAAACTGGATGACGGCGAATCTTTAAAATATTTCTAGTTTTGCTGTCAACAAATATTTATCTAAAATGTTTAGAAATATGCATAGATTACAACATAAACTATAACGTGTACACTTTCTAAAATGAAAAAAAAAATAATTATAATAATAAATCTCGAAAATACCTTTACGGAAATATAACTTGATAAAAAAAAATTCTCAGAAAGAGCAATGTTGAAAGTCTGTTATAAAGTTGGTCAGATTATAAAAAAAGAGCTGTGTGTTGAATTCTTAACTGCCAGGAATCGCAAAATTGTCGTAATCGGCTTTTTCTCAGAATCATTAATCATTTCAATATGATTATGACTGATTCTTCTTATCGTATTCACTCACTTTTAGTTATAACTTTAACTTAAAATACTATATTTTTTTCAAACTTTTATTTATGAGTACAGTTTGATTATTTTTCAATTTGGTTTTAGCGAGAATAACATCAACTAATTTGGTTCTTATGGGGTAATCGATTTTACTGCATATGATATGCATTAAAAAATTCCATCGCCATTTTTTTTTAGAAAAAATAAAATTAAAATCACAATGTTTTTGGGAAAATAGCTTTAACTTCCAAATATTACATCAACTTTTCGCATTTTCTTTTCTTTATTATGTACATATTTCATTATTTTACATTTTAATTTAATTAATTTGGGAGATATAGATGATCGAATACTCTACACATTAAATAAATAAATGAACTGAAGAGGTGAGATATCATCCAAATAAAAACTTCGTTAGCTTCAAAAAGGTACGAATAGAAAATAACATCTAGATAATTCATGCGCTCCAAAAAATGGCACCCATACTCAAGACTTACCAGACGTGAATGAAAAGAAGCAACTCTGATTTGAAATAAAATAAACGTAAAGTTGCCAACGAAAACGAAAAAATAAAATTAAGAAACGAAACTAGAAACATCACAGCAGTCGAGAGAGAGAAAAAAAAGGAGAAAGGGAAGAAGAAAAACCACAGTTGTCAAGAGAGGCAAATCAGGGAAAATGTATTTCCACGCGCTATGAAGAGGTGGTGAGGAACAAGAGAAACATTCATATGAATAAAACAAGATTCCAGGGCATGAAGATAGGGTGGAAATAAATTTAGCATTGTCGAAATTTAATTTATGTCCAAGATTCCAACATCTAATCTAAATTATTTTTCAAAAAAAGAAATATTTACTAAAATTATAAAGTGCTTGAAAAAATAAATAAAACGATCTTTAACCCCTATCGATATTTATTACAATTTTGTTTACTCTTTTATATTTATTCTATAGAGTCCATTCCTCTTTCGTTTATAAAAACGAACTGAATTCAATAATCCTGAAAGTCAAGGTTTCAGTGAAGGACGATTTTCAGGGTAGTTGCCCTCTTAAATTTCCGTTTCCCCCCTTTTGGGGGTGAACTAAATTGAATGAAGTTTGTAACTGAATCAATCCTCTCGCTTGAGCCTCGGGCTCGTATATTATGAAAGAATTCGAATATTTTTTTATGCACTTAAACCATAAACATTCCTCCAGAACGTGTAACTGGTCATTATTCATTGAATAATAAAGACCGGTTATTGACTAATCATTAATTCTGAGAGCGCGGAAACAATTTGTGAAACTGGTTCCCGTCCTCTTGTTTGTATTTTTTTAACCCCTTTTTTACCGAAGCTAGAATTGTGTTATTTCAATTTAAGTTGTTTGAGATTTTTTTTAATATTTTGGCTTATAGATATAATTTTTTTTTCTCGATTGTTATATCAATTTCAATTTAAAATGTGTAAATATATACAGCTATATTTTTTTATCGAATCTCATATTTGTTTCAGTAAGAATTCACATTAAGATTTTATTATGGAATTGGTTTCTATCTTCTTTTTTTCTTTTTTTTTAACCCACTCTTCTTAAAGGTAGGACTGTGTTGTTTCATATATNTATAATAAATAAATAAATACAAGAAAACACGAAGAAAGTTAAGAAAAACAATAAGTTTCATTTATTGCGCTTAAGCTGCAAGTAAACAGAACTCATTAGATAAGTTCAAAATGAAGAATGAAACAAACAAAAATTATAGACATATGAAAAAAGGGGGGAAATAATAAGTAAAAAAATAACAAACAGTTTTAAAAAAAAAAGGATGGAATTTTATTTAAAAAAAACGGAAAAAAAAGATATAATCTTTTCATCAGCCCACCCGATTATATCCGTTTTTCTTAACTTTCTTCGTGTTTTCTTGTATTTATTTATTTATTATATTTGAATTATATATATATAATTCAAAACTCATATTAGTTTAACTAATTATGGACATTGGTAAACATCTTAACCAATTTTATTGCGATAAGTCGAATCAAACTCAGTTTAATTGAGTAATTTATAGCACATTTCTCAATTAGTCTAAAGGCATATAGGTTGATTGTAAAAAGTTAAAAAATATTAGGTTGATAAAGTAAATATTGAAGACTTTTCTAAATAGCCTAACGCATTACGAACTAGTGTGATATTTGCAAAGGATTGGATTTTTCAGGTTACCCATCAATAAAAAAATAATAAATATTTAATAAAAGTTATAGATTTGCATAGAATTATCTTTGGATAAACAAACTTCATAATTGTGTTCAGAAATTTTTCAATTCGCTTAAAAAGTTCTCGATGCAGGGCAAAAGTAAAGTGTTAACTTTAATACTTTGAAATAGGTAAAAAGTAAAGTTAACTTAAAGAGGTCCATACAGGATCGCTTTTCTGACCAAACTGTGGGGAGCATGTATTTCGGGAGTCAGAAATCCGAATCCGTTGAGAAAAAAAGGTATGTTTACTTAAAAAAAGTACATTTTTATGTCTGATTTCCTAACTTAAAATATCGTCTGCGATAATTAATTAACATATTTGAGATCATCCGCTCGAACCATTAAGATTGAGTCTTAGAACGTAAGATTCGATTATTCGATCAAAATTTATTCAGGATGGAGCGTATATTTTTTGCTCACTGTACACTAGATACGCAATGTTAGAATTCTGATACTTTAACCATAAATATTAAAATCACTATAAAATTTCGACTTTTGCACTTGAACTTTGATTTGAATCAATTGCACTATATATTTCATGTGAACGAACTATTTCCACATTTATATTCTACTTTTTGTACAACATATAACTATATGCTTCTACATAGCAACAATTAAATGCCTGTTTATCTGCCTGTGTAACCAGAGCATTTCGAATAAAAAATTTATATTTTGCTGTTACGAAAAACAACACGAAAGTCAGAAGATTACAACAAAGGTTGCACTTGAAACCCGGTTTTCTATTTAACATTTTTTATTTGTAAAGAATCCTTTTCTTGATTTCTAGTGATTTCTGCGCATTGAAGCCCAATTCGTTTGAACTTTGTATTTTTCTCAATGTAAAGTTCTTACGCTTTTTTCAAAACTTTGCCTTTAATTTTTTTGTTGTTGAGGAGTTGTCGATGCTTAGCAAATTATATAACTAATTAAAATTGTAAACTTAATTACCTAATTACTACTAAAATTACCGACATGGCTAATTAAAATTACCTTCTCCATCTTCTCCCTCTAACAAGAAATTTTAAATTAAGTTTTTCTGGAATCTTTTGTAGATTAAAAAGCACTGGACAAGGACAATAAGTTCATGTTGATAAATCAACTGGCAGCGAGTAGTCAACTAGCACCTAGATGAAATATAAAAAAATGACGCAACTTTGAGATTGCTTTTCGAAAATTGTCGAATGAAAGTTTTAGGCAAGAAAGCATACCAAACTTGTAAAGTTTAGTGAAATATGATAGATATTGCTATGCATGTGCATAAGAACCATTTAAAATTATCAGAATTGGTGATACGACAAGCCATTGTCTTCCCATTTCTCCTATTTATTACTTTGAGAAAAAAGATAAAGTACAGTAACGTGCTTCTGGCTCTATGTGAACACCAAGAAGCTCGGTAATTTTCCCAAAAGCACTTTGGTAACAGTTTTGGAAAAATAACAATAAAATAGGATTTTATAACAATTGATAAAATTTGGTAAGCGTGATAAAATGTAGTTATTTTAACATGATACCTTCAGTTTTCCCCAACCTTTTCATCACCTCGGACGTGTCTACGTTTGATAATTTTATTGCAGCCCNGGGGGGGGGGGGGGTGCGTTGATTGTTTATATTTCAGATTATTTTGATTTATTAATTTTAATTTAATTGTTTATTTTAATTGTTTATTTAATTATTTTAATTAATTTTAATTAAACATGCCTTCAAAATAAAATACAGTTACACCAAAAAATAAGTGCAAAGTGATTTAACATTTTAACTTACTAGAACGTTAAATTAATGAGAACCCTGAGCTTGTTTCTTTGCAATGAGACGCTTCCATCTAGGAGGAATCGGAGACAATGATACATTACAAACGTTGAAAAATTTCTGTCACCACCGGGGTCCCTTTTCTTTTTAAATAAATAAATTTATTTGTGGAACACAGATATTTTTAATTTGGGGTATAAATTTAGGAATTTAAATTTAGTTTCAATGAAATGGACGGCCTGGTACCATTTGATCCACGGACCGGTACCGGTCCGCGGACCGGGGGTTAGGGAACACTGCATAATCGCAAATAAAAAGAAGAAAAAAACCCTTTTGGTACTTTTCAATTTTGTATTTTTTTTACCAAATGTGTGGTAATAGGGAATATAATTTTGAAAACCAGAATTTCTGGTAAACCGTTCCCATATAAATGGAAAAATTACCAAATGAATGGTTTAAATACTGTATATTTTGATTTTAATAACAGAAATTATGTTGTTGTTGTTTTTTTAACCAGAAATGTCATTACCATACAGTACAGTAGTTTCACCAAAACTTTTTTCCGTGTATACTTTAGAGCAATTTGCCTTTCTTTTTGTTGTGCAATGCATATTTTTTAATTAAATATGCAAATGTAAAATTTAAAAAAAATTAGCTCTCAAAATGTATTTTTTAATTTCAATAAAAAGTATAATCAAATTTAGTTTTCCAAAAACTAAACACGCTTCGTAGATTATATAATGAATTCTTATCTTCAAAATCGATAAGTATTAATAGAAAAACAGGTTAATCATAAGCAACTAACACAACCACAAAGACTCTGTATAATATAACCAGTAAATCCTTAATTAATAATTAACAAGGAAAAAAGTCCATAAATCTTGTCTGAATCAAGCTTAGTGTCTCCTTGAAGCAAGCAAACGATATTTATAGTCATCAGGTGCTGATATGGAACTAAGATTGTTTTAATTTCTTGTCGAACAGCTCGTTGCCTCGCGGAGAGGGTGTTGGATAAATGAATCAAGTTCAGTGACTCTAATTAGGCTATTACAAAACAAATAGGGTCATTCCAATAGACGCAGATCCATTCACTCGTTGCAGTGTAAAGTTTCCGTCGGTCAGGTAAAATGGGAACAATCTCAGCTGAGGCTCAGCTTTCTCTCTATTGCACCTTTTTTATCATTTAGGTCATGTCTTATGAATTCATAATTGTTATCGAATCATTGAATGTCTGAGTGGTTTTGTTTTTATTTGAAATATGGAGAAAAGTAATTCGAAAGGACAAAAATTTTCTATTGAATGGATTTTAAGGTAACTAATTCATTCGAACATTTAATATATTTCTCCACTATTATGAGGTTATTTTTTTCCCTCCAATCAGTTTTCGGGAATAAAAGCAAAGATAATGCTTTTGCGAAAATAATGGTTAAAAAATTGCAAGTATTTAATAATTTCACATTTTTTACCTAAATATTCGCTTTCGAAAAAGGAATTAGAAGTTGAAGGTTAATTGAACAGATTCGAAAAAAGTGTTTTGGAATAACAAATTGGTTCATGTAAACACGAAAGAATATTTCTTAATTGTCCCCTTACATTTTATGTAAGCCAATTTCTTATTCAAAACCATTTCGAACATCGGTGTAAACTATGTTTTCCAGTTCGTTTGTCTCCTTAAAGTAGTGTAGCATTTACTGCAATTCTAAAGTACCTTGCAGTCACTACATTTAATAAAAAGCAATTGTAGTTGTAGTACTACATTCGTAACAGAGAAATTGTACTTGTAGTAAACTACAAAAATAATGTAGTTTTCTGACAACTGGCCTTACTACCTATGTTTATTTAACATCTGCAACAAATCTACGTAGTTCAACGATACCCAATTTTTTTAAGTTCAATTTTGAATAAAGTAATAGTTTTACGAACATAATCTAGTCAAAACTACATTTTTTTCAAAATAAAGGCATATTAAAAAAGTAAAAATATAAAAACTGAAACTAGATAATATCATAAAATAATCCAATAGTGAAAGAATACACCAGAAACTCAAAACAATTAGGATCGAGAAACAATTGCAAGAATTTAAACGACATGAAATAAAGTTAAAAAAAAACACGTTTTATGCTCTACAAAATAGTATGATTCAAAAAATTTAAAAAACAAATTTTTTTTAAATTTCCAATGAGCTGCACAATCGGTCTTGCCGATGAGCAGACCTAGTGCGTTCTCCAGAGGTGGTATCCACTCTTTCAGGACCACCACAATGGGTGAGATAACGTTGGTCATCTTAATTTGGACGTCTAGTTTCTGCCATACTAAATGGCAGCACCGAGACTCTAAAAAAAAAAAACGGATTCCTGCAAAAAAAAATACACTATTGAAAATGCAGATTGTATGTTATCGAAGTTTTGATTCGTTGAAAAGTATTCGATTTTAATAACAATAATAATAAGAAAACAATAACACTATTACACCTCAACATCGTTGAATTAATTCTTGTACAATATCTGAAGTTTCAAGTTTCAAGAGACCAGTTTTCATCAGACACTATAGTTCTAATAAAATCGAATCGAATGTTCAGAATTAAAAGTTAGTTTGATTTCGGAGGAGCTGCTTATGTCATCCTTTGAATTTGATGACAATCCTCTTCATGTGTGTGCACAAAGTAACTCAAATAAATAAATATAATTACAATATTTTTTTGAAAAAAGGAATGCATGATTTATTAATATCTTCTTGGAGAGTTAACGTTATTGTATAAAGGCAGTTAAAACAAACTTCATTTGTAACAAAAATTTTAAAATGAAATAAAATTTTGCTCATGATAGTAAAAAAGGAAATCATCAAGTGAAGTAAAATTTCTAACTGAAATATCTACATAAGGTTTTTATTTTTTATTATTATTATAACTGGCGTTGAACAGCCATTTTTGAGTTTTAGGCATTTATTGTTCAACTCCTTAGTCTTGTAATATATTAAAAACGTTGCAAGCATTTACTAGATATTATCAAAAACGTTGATATTATCTAGATGTTATCATTGCAAGAGCGTTGCAAGCATTTACTATACTTAACTCCGTTGTAAAATCATCGCCAGTATGTATTACGGGGACCGGAAAGTAATGTCATTTCGGCTATCTAGATGAATTATTCCAAACTAGAAATAGCATGACTTCTAGTAATTTGACTTGTAAATAAATGAATTACATATTACTAAGTACGATCTTTATTTAAAATCATATACAAGTATTAGGAGGATCGGAAAGTAATGTCGTTTTGGCTCATTAAATATTCGCTAGTCTTAAAAACCAATTAATTTTTTTCGAACCATTTCGATTCATTTTCAATCCGGCATTGAAAGGTTAACTAGGGTGAATACATTATTGATTAAAAATAAGATCTTGACAACAAATATCAAATGCACCGAAACGATATTACTTTCTCGTCCCCCTAATATATTTCGAAATAAAAATCTTCTTTCTGCGAAAACTTCCAGTTCTAAAATTTATTATAAATAATATGATAGCCATGTAAATCTAAAAACTCAACCAAAATAAATTTACTAAGATTTAAGTTTTTTGCTGCAACACTTCCAACAATATCTATTTATCACAATTCCGATCAATTTAAACTTTCAAAGCATTTAAAGAGCAATTTATTTCTTTTATTCCTTATTTTCCATTTAGAACAAAAAAAGGCGGAAACTAAATGGACCACACCTCAATTTACACTAACCAGAGAGTGTGTTTCTTTTTTATTGCATCGTGAAGCAACATCAATCATACAAAAGAATTAAACAATCAGAGGTGCTTACACTATTCCATTATGTCATTACAGACATTTGTTTGGAGATTTAACTCTAAAAATACACATCCTTAACAGTTAACTTTTTCCTTTTTTTTATGTTTTTCTCCAAAGGGATTCGCTCTGATGACTTTCCCACGTTATTTTGGCATTATGTCCAAAATCGCGTGTTTCGTTATTTTAGACATAGTTACTTTGGCGATCATTTCCACAAGGAAAATTTGACCAGGAAAATAGAGATCACTTTACTTTTTTCAGCTCTGATGAAAACACATTGATGCCGTTATGTTTCCAAAGTGATTGTTTCCTCGCTATTCGGAAGTTGGAAAATTTAGATTAATACTCTAACATTAGCAATTTAAATCCCATTGTGGTTGTATCACTTTGCGTGTCGCCTTTATTGAAGTAAAAGTTTTTTTTAAGTGATTCTTGATGTAGAGTTTGACTGGAATCTTGTTAAAGAGAAATAGGGAACGAGGAAAATAACATTTATACACGGGAAAAATGGTAACTGAAAAAACTAGAAGACTTAACAAGACCAGTGGTTCCCAATTTTTTTACAGCAAACTTCTTTTTTCGGAACACTGACATTTAAAAAATTTTCATTATCTGTGTGAATATACTAACCGGAAAAGAAACAAACTACAAATTAAATTGGAAACATCTTATGAAAAGAATAAGGACTGTAGTGGCTCAGGGTATAAAGCACTCGCCTCCTAATGAGGTGTCCCGCGTTCGAATCCCAGCGAGGCTCCCACCTGAGCTGGTCGATACGAATAGAGGGAGATTTCCGTATCGTGATCTGTGGCAGAATGATCGCCAAGTCTTGGCATCTTCCGGGCAGTGGCCAGCAAGAAACTTTAAAAAAAATTATATATATATAAAAAAAAACGACATGGAAAGGAACTAATTTGAAAGGTATAAGTCGTAGCTACCCCCAGGCAAACATATACATGTTTTTTTTTTAATTTGCAAGTTTAAAATCTATTTGGCACCTTGGCGATTGTAGTTGCGCAACAGATCATGATACTGAAATATCCTCCGAATTCCGCATCCGGCTCGCACCGACCACAGTGCTGACGTAAAACATCCTCAGTGGTAGACCGATGATAGGTTAGAGTGTTCTTGCCGTGAGGCTAACTATGGGAGGTTTTCGGGGTTTTCCTCTCCATGTAACTCAACTGCGGATCAGTTTCATGAAAAAGTCCTCCATTAAGGCAAACTTTTCCCAATACTTGATCCAGGAGTTCCTTTGTTTTCTGGATTTTGTTCAAAATAACAAGGCTATGGAGTTTAACATTGGTAGTTGTAAACTCAAAAATTGGGTCGGCATTTCAACGATGATTATAAAATAAAAATAAAATGTGAAGATTGAAAATTTTTTTACTATTTCATCAATAACGATCTTAAAATTTGTATATGGCAATTTAATTCTGAAGTCTGTATCGGCTTTTAGTTTAGTAAATTTTTCTAGTGTGCATAAATCAAATTGAATAAAATAAGCTGAATTATGGTGTTAGAAAGTATTATAAACGGCGAGAACGGTTATACTCTCTCAGGGTGCTCATGAATATGTTCATCAATATATCTCAGGGTGTTCAAAATATTCATAAAAATGATGAAATATATAATTATAATAAGCTTGTTTCTTTTTAAAGTTGTTTAAAAAGTATTATTTTTATGTGAGTCATATTATGAATAGTATAATTTTTTGTCTTCGAGAAATTTTGAAGCTGATATAAGAATATAAAATCAAATCATTAAGATATATGAAATGTGAAAAATCTCTTTCTGCAAATTTCAAATTAATTCTTGTTTATTTCAATTTAAAAATAATATTTTATTCATTTATTAACATTTAATTAATTAAAATTGATATGCAACTGATTCAGGCTGATTTGATTAATTTTTCCTGGTAGGTGAGTTATAATTAAAAAACGGCTGGGAATTTATTTATAAATGAAAAAAATATTCTTTTCAGAAAAAGAAAGCAAAAAAGACAATTTTTAAAAAAAAAAAAAAACTAGCTAGCAGAAAGACTAATACTTATATATTTACTTCGTATTAGCTGACCTTTATGACTAAATATAAAATTCTTGTCAAAAATGTATTTAAAAAATATACACTCTAGGGGTCACTGATTAATAATAAAGCAATGGATAAATCGCTATCAAAGTATAACGAATCACCAGTGAGGAAAATGGGACTGAAGGTATCAAAACATGTTTGAACACCGGTCGAAAAGAGAAATTGAAAGGCAATTATATAAAACACTTTCAAGTTTCATTAAGCAATCAACTGCTTTTGTTGTTTTCCAGCACGTTTGCCTTTCTAGTTGTTCGACAATAATTCAAATATTAATTTGCTGTTAAACCCCGAAAACTTTATTTGCGAATTAATAGCTGTCATATATTAATTTGCGACACCTTTTAATGCGTACACGTTTTTACTTCCAAACTGCTATAAATTTTACTACAATAAATCGATACTAACTATTTTTTAACTATGAACGTGAGAAATTAAAACTGCTTTTGACAATATATAATTATTTTACAGTCTTTTCAAAAACCTGGTTGAAAGACGCTTTTTATCTCTTGTATAAAATTTCTGAAAACCCAAATTAAGCTAATTTTAACAGTCGAGGCCTCATATATTCCATGTGCCCTATGGAATGGAATATATGTAACTAATTGCCAAAGTAATCCCTATGTAAAGTGAGCTGTGGCAATTTTAAACTAATGCTTGTGTAGTTGGATATTGATATCATCAATATTGGTTATAAATCTTCAAGATATTCTGCAAAATTCTTAGACATTTTATTAAAATGCTTACATAAAGTATATTGCTTACTTATATAATGTAAAATTAACAAGTGTTATATATAAAACTTAATTAAGAGTTTATGTTCTTTTATTCTATGACTGACGCCATTTCATTCTATCAATGATATCATTAGAAAATATGGAGTTTTAAAAACACCAAAATTTCCTTACGACTTATATGAAAGGCTCATTATATTAGTCGATAGCCATAAGAAAGATTGAACAATTAAGATCCTCGTCACATTAAGTGTGAAACATTTTTATGACTTTAGAACAAAAGAGGATTAAAACAATCAGGAATTATATTTGCAATAATAAATGCTTTCATGTAACATTTTCTCGCCTTAATTTCTACTTCCGGTAAAAATTGCAAAACATTTTAACCAACAAAGAGACATTACGCAATCTGTCAAAGCTATCTAACATCACAGGTAGTCATCAATATCTGTGTTTGGAATCTTTTGAATGGCGCCAATTTCTAAAACCTACAGAGACCTTACTTCCTCGATCATTTGTAGTAAATCAATGAAACCACTATTCATTCTCTTCTATAAAAACAACTTCATTCGGACATAATAAATCCTTAACAGTTATCTCGGTAAACGATCTCACGTAATTTTTCTTCCGACTCTTTCATAAATGGCAGACGATTCTAGAATTCATATTACTGAAACGAAGAAGTGAGTTCAATACTGGATCTTACGGCAGACGATTCTAGAATTCAATTTAGGGAAACGAAGTGAATTCAACACTGGATCTTATAGAACAAAATTTGCCATTCCGTTGAGGTTACTTACACCTCGGAAGGACTTAAAAGTAGTATACCTGATCAGTGATTGGGCACGGAAATATCAGAAAATGACTCGCAGTTATAAAGAGATACCGGATTTGCCTGAAATGTGTTTCGCAAACGTGTCTAGAATATGAATCAGGCGTTAAATTCAACTTCGGGGTGGAAGGGGTAATTACCTTTCCGACAACTGTGTAGATTGCTATCGTGCAGTGCAAAAAAATGTAGAGTTGATATTCATATCAAGCTATTTAAGAGTTCATTTGTAGTACTATGTGGAAAAAAAGCTAAGTTTCTATGCTTTTTTTTATTTCAAGGACATGCTGGAACTTTCACTAACATCCCTCGCATTAAAGTAAAAGAATAATTTAAAGCTGAAGGTTTGTTCAATTAATAAAACTACGGAAAATGTAAAAGGATAATATTTAGAGAAAATAAACCATGCGATAATTTTAAGAAAGCTCATTTAATTTTCACGCATTTTATTTTTCCATCCAGTTTATGGACGATTAATTTACTAATACAAGCAATTGACAATTTAAAAAAAATCATTTATTCAAATCTAAGACTGGAGGATGTCTTGAAATGTTAACTTGAAACATCCTTCATTTTAAAGAGGGAAGGTTTTATAAAGATTTGCAATCTGTAAGAAATAGTTATGTTCGAGAACTTATGTAATGTTTGGTTTCATTGACGCAAGCAACAGCAATTAAAAAAAAACATAAGTTCACATCTAAGACAATTCAAAAAGTGTCTCATAAATATCAATTTGATGTGCTCATAATTTTAAAAAGGATAGATAATACAATCGTTGTAAAATGGTATGAAATAATGACATTTCAGAACTTAGGTAAGGCATAAAGTCATTGCAAAATTTCAAATCAATATTTTTAATCTTAAAATTAAACACAAGGTGACACTTAGCTTTCAGGAAATAACAGTTCATGTTCACGATTTTCGCAAAATTTATTGCACGAGATAAACAATGTTTCAAACTATATTTCTCACTTTAAAAGTGAATTCACACAATCCGCTATATTAGTTGTGCACGCATAATAATTGAAAATGAAATTATTATAAACGGACCAATAAATACAACAGTGCTTTGAATACATAAGATCACCATTTGAGCACATGGCTTTTGCAAAATTAAACATGAAGTATGCATTTATTCAAACGAAGCTTTTATTCTTTTGTAAATTTGCATCAACATCGATTTTTTCATCGATTAGCATTCTCGATCAGTTGGAATAAATTCATGTCATACCAAAACCCCATTAGAAGGCTTAAATTCTAACAAAATGCTTCGGGGGAAACGATCTTGGTCTCATTTTATCGGTCTCACTTTGAAATTAAGCTCTTATTATCATCCAATGCAATTGGTAGAACACATGCATATATGATATTCCTCAAATATGATATTCAGTACAGTAGTTTTGCAAAGTTTACAATTTGAAGCATAAAAATAGAGTAAATGTCTTCTGCAACAGTCAGAATTGTTGGTCAAAGCGGATATGATGGAAGTTGAGGTTCCACAATTCCGCGTTCAACAGTATGATAGTGGCAATGTGGACACTGTTGTGCATCGGCCGCTTCTCATACAACTTATTCTATGAAAGCTTCAATCTTAGTCAAGTCTCAGCTCTATTTTACTATTTTTACTTGCATTATCATTGATTTCAATTCTGCATTATTTTAAATTTTTTGCGTGATAAGTGAAGTACTTTATTCTATATGGTATCATTGGAAAAAATATTATCGTATATCATAAAAAAATAAATAAAATACACAAGACGTAAGGGCTGGAATTTTAAATTCATTATTTTTAAGAAACTGGTTAATGCAGCATTGTTTTTTATTTTAAATTTCAGTTTAAAATTTTTATTTAATTTAAAATTTATTACATTATAATTGCGTTTTTATTTAAAAGACACGCGATGGTTCAGTGGTTAGGATGTAATTGTCATTGTGAAGAGCTGTGAGGGTGCCTTCAAACCCAATGTATTCGTATATATGGGTAATAGGATGTCCTAAGTAAAGGCTGTCGGTGTGCAATGCTGACCACATTGCTACCATCCGTGCTGTTAGTCGTCAAATTGTATGACTTTAATCTCCATAACCTCCTGGTCTGCGATTGTTTTTTAAAAGATGTTGTTAATGAATGAACAAATGCAAAAATCAATTGCGCGATTTAACTTTTAACTTGACAAACGCAATAAATATGAGTCAAAATTTCAAGCAAAAGGATTATGATTGAAAAAAAAATGATATAAATGAAAGTAATAAAAAATATGAAATAATCGATAAATCCAATACAAATCATTTGAATGGACGTATTAACTATATCAAGAAATTACTATATCAATCGCTTAAATATCAATTATTGTAAGCAATCGATTTTTAAAAAAATCGTTTTTCAAATTATTTTATTTTAAATTTATACTCCTTGTTTTCTTAACACTAAAAAGACACTGTTGTTAATGAATTAACAAATGCAATAATCAATTTCGGTGATTTTTGAAAAAATAGTCTTTTAAATAAATGAAACATTAAATGTTGCATTAAATATACAACACAATTTCAAGTAACGAGTTCATTAAAAAGAAACTTAGTTGTAAATGAAGGTATTGATTAAGCTGAACAGTAATTGTAAAAAAATAACCAAATGAAAATAAAAGATGGAAATAATGTTAGAAATATCTCCTATGGTTTGTTTCATCCCAAATTATTACATGATGCAGATTTTGCTAAAAACAATTTCAAATTATTTTATTCTATCATAAGTTTACAGTCTTATTTTTTAAAATATCGATTATACAATGATTTAAATTGTTATTGTACTTAAAGGATCCGCAAATGCTATTTTCATTTATTATTAATGCAACTTTCATTTCATTTTTACTTATTATTAAATAAAATAATGAAGAAAAAAAAAAGACAAATGGAAGGTGATATGTCATTATTTCACTGAAATATCGGTGAAAATACTTGTTATTCGAGAATTTTTTCAAAACAGCAAAATAAGATTTAACCTATTTAGAGCAGAAAACAATTCTCAAATATCAACAAAATCTCCTAGAGAGAAAAAAAAGAAAACAATAATCGATTCCTTTCTAAATTTAGTAGAAATCGTCAGTTTTATATCCGCTTATAATGACGAGTTAAATGTCAGTGCTTTTTCAAGTAGACTCCATGCTTTAAACTGGGACAAGACTATTGGCGTTATGGTCCATACCCCAAAGAAATTGCTAGATGATATTTATTGATGTGAAACAAGATAATCAGTCGTCGTCGCTTGATCGTTAATCAACTCAAAGGCAGCATTTTCCAAAATGTCCAATATTAAAATGACACTACTACTGGTTTTGGGCAAAGAAAAGGGTGTCACGTCGACGTTTGTCCGTAATTTCCAGTCATTTTTCGCTGTAGCGCAATTGGATCAATTTTTTCCAGATATTCTTTTGCGTTCCAGTTTAAACAGACAACAGACTGGATTCTGGGTTCGTCTTTTTCAAACACTTTTTTGTTCGCCGTAATTGCTTTTACGGACGCTTTCGCGGTAATTACATTGTAAGTTAAACAACTCTCGATGTGGACGCTTTCATTGTGAATGAAATTGACGATTTTGTGAAGGGAATTGAAGAAAAAAAACTGAACTAATAACCACTCCAAGCTTTGCTCCACTTTACTCTTCTTGTAAAAGATGGCAATCGGGTCAAGGTTATTGACGTTTTCCATTCTTCGTGATCGTAATTTTCAAGGGTATATTTAAAAAAAAAGTATAATAATCCCGGCTCCATTGATTTTTTCTTTCTATTTTGATTACTTCTTTCTGTTTATTGTTATAATTCTATATATTACCTTATAATAAGTTAATATTTTACAAAGATTTAATAATCGTGCATTAACACTGTTAAAAATTCTGGATCAAAATACGGTAAAAGTACCGACAATTATCCGTAAAATCCATTGTACCGTAAAATCCATTTTTGTTGTAAAATATTATACCTCTATTTTTACAGTAAGATTTATTTTATTAGAGTGATTCAGGGATTTTACTGCAGTTATTACTATAAAAATGAAGGTACATCAGATTTTTTGTTCCGTAGCATTTTCCGGTAAAAATGGATTTAACGAAAAAAAGTACCGGTAACTTGAGTGGCGGATCATGTGTTAAAAAATCCCAATGCCATCGGGCTAACCATGAGAGGTTTTCCTTGGGTTTATTTTCCATGAACGTAAATGCGGGTTAGTTGCATCAAAAAGTCTTCCTGGAAGGCTAATTTGTTCCATCGTTTGATCAAGGATTTTTCTTACCTTCTGGATTGGAAGCAAAATAACAAGACTGCGGAGTTGAACATTGATAATCGTAAACTCAGAATCGATCTCAGTTGTTCAACACCAGTTGTAAAATATAAAATAAAACAAAATCCAGTACACTAAAATGTCTCATCTGTTAAAATAGGGTGTTCTATGCCTATCCGCTAATGACCTTTTGGTGGAACGCCGAAATATCTCATTCAAAAAATAATAGTTACAAAATAAAGTCAAAAAGATTATTTTATTTTATAACCGTCGTTGAACAGCCGACCCAATTTTATGGGTTTACGNTATCATAATATCGTGATATGAAGCTCACAATATACCACAATATCGAAATTCTGACATTGCCCAGCCCTACTAGCAACCTGGTCAAGGTTATTGACGTTTTCCATTCTTCGTGATCGTAATTTTCAAGGGTATATTTTAAAAAAATCAAAAAGACAAAATCCCGGTTCTATTGATTTTTTTTCCTACTTCGATTATTTCTTTCTGTTTGTTGTTATAATTCTATATATTACCTTATAATAAGTTACTATTTTACAAAGATTCAATAATCGTGCATTACACTGTTTAAAATTCTGGATCAAATAACGGTAAATTTGGGTGCATTATCCGTAAAATCCATTGTACCGTAAAATCCATTTTTGTTATAAAATATTATACCTCTATTTTTACAGTAAGATTTATTTTATTAGAGTGATTCAGGGATTTTACTGCAGTTGTTACTATAAAAATGAAGGTACATCAGATTTTTTGTTCCGTAGCATTTTCCGGTAAAAATGGATTTAACGAAAAAAAAATACCGGCAACTTGAGTGCCGGATCATGTGTCAATAATGCCCATGCCATCGGGCTAACCATGAGAGGTTTTCGTGGGTTTATATTCCATGAACGTAAATGCGGGTTAGTTGCATCAAAAAGTCTTCCTCTAACGCTAATTGGTCCCATAGTCTGATCAAGGATTTTTCTTACCTTCTGGTTGAGAATCAAAATAACAAGACTGCGGAGTTGGGCATTGATGGTCGTAAACTCAGAATCGATCTCAGTTGTTCAGCACCAGTTGTAAAATATAAAATAAAACAAAATACAGTACACTAAAATGTCTTATCTGTTAAAATAGGGTGTTCCATGCCTATCCGCTAATGACCTCTTGGTGGAACGCTGAAATATCTCATTCAAAAAATAATAGTTACAAAATAAAGTCTAAAAGATTATTTTAATTAATTACCGTCGTTGAATAGCCAACCCAATTTTATGGGTTTACGACGACTAATGTTCAACTCCATAGCCTTGTAATTTTGAACCCAATCCAGAAGACAAGGGAACTCCTGGATCGAGTACTGGAAGAAATTTGCCTTTGTATAGGACTTTTTTGATGGAGCTAACCCGCATTTGCATTGCATGGAGAGGAAGACCATGAGAACCTCCCACGGTTAGCCTAATGACGAGGGGACTCTAACCCATGATCTGTCTACCACTGAGGATTTTTCACGTCAGCACTGTGGTCGGTACAAGCCGGATGTGGAATTTGTATCGACTGGGATTTGAACCCGGTTCGCCTCATTGGAAGGCGAATGCTCTTTCCCCTGAGCCATCGCGGCTCACGTCAAAAAAAAAAAAATTTAAAAAAACTGTTATAATTCCTGGCTCTGAGTGTGAGTACTAAAGTCGAGGCTGATACTTATACAGACTAATCTATTTGATGTCGCCTCGACTTGCAGAATTTCTCGACTCACAAGTTTCGCCTTGACTGAAACAGCTTTACTTTTGAACGGCTTTCTGATAGATATGTTTTTATGCATGCTGTTTTGAAGCAAATTAATGTAAGTAAAGTAAGATCTAAACTAACATTAATGAAATCTGATGCAAATACTAATGCATACATGGTGTATTAGTCCTTGTTTTATCCACTAGGAAAATTTGCGTACAAAGTCTTTTTCAAACTTTGAACCCGTTACAGATGTAGTTGTAAAAGTGGTAATCTTCAATCGCTCCAAGTGTGACATTAAATTTAAATTGTTAACAAAATTAAGAAAAACTCGGCACACACAATTTACACTAAAATAAATTTAGTGTTGTCCTCCTCCATTTCTTACCTATATATTATGGTTACTAATTTTTTTCGGCTACGGAACCCTAAATGATAAATCTCCTTTTAGCGGAATCCTGACTTTTGAAATAAAGTTTATTAGCACCCATAAATGCGCAACCCAATAAGAGATTACTAATTATTTTGGAAATATTTAATGTGAAGAATGAAATATTTTCATCATTTAATCATTATTGGTCTTATAATTTGGTTTCACAACAGACACTTAAATTCACAGGTCTAGAGCGGCATCTGAATATGTTTTTGATGAAAGAGGAAAACGAATCAAATAAACTAAATTATGGTTTTGAAAAATGACTGTTGAGAATGGTTATGAGATGAGCCGTGGTGACTCAGGGGATTAGCTAACCGTGGGAGGTTTTCGTGGTTTTCCTCTACATGTAACGCACATGCAGGTTAGTTCCCTCAAAAAGTCCACCACGAAGGCAAATTTCTCCCTATACCTGATCCAGGAGTTCTCTTGACTTCTGGATTAGGTTCCATATCGCAAGGCTACGGAGTTGAACATTAATAGTCGTAAATCCAAAATTGGGTCGGCTGTTCAACGACGGTTATAAAATGGATGTGAGATAAAAATAATTTTTTAGTCCTGAATTTGGTTATTTTATTATGAGTTAAAAATTTCGATGATAAATACTGACTAAATTATTTATAAAAGCACATTCTTTCATAATTTATTCAGTATATTGTTATCAAAGTGTTTTTCAATTTTTTTTATTGACTACATTTACATTTTACTTAAATTAAACAAAATTTTAAATAGTTCATTGATTGGATAATAGTTTACAAAAATCATTACTGATTGAAAAAAAATTTCTGACTCTCGGAGCACCTGTGATTCTTCCACGGAACCCTAAGGTTCCAAGGAACACAATTGGGAACCTCTGATTTGTATCAACTCACGATGGGCCCAAGTGTTTTTCCGATTATGTTGGTGTGACCTCGGGCACAAAAGGTTGAAGATCCTATGTTCTTCTTCATAATATTAATTATTTTATTAAGGAAATAATTAATTTACTAAATACTTGGCTTAAGCGAAGTAGTTTAACCAGAATAAAATATGAGCTTCAAACAAATTTAATAATGAAGTTTTAAATAATTTAATTATAAAAGTTAAATATTTCATAATTAAATTAAAAATTCAAATATTAAAAATTTTAATTTAATTAAGAATAAAATTTAAATATAAAGAAATTTAAATATTTTTATAAAAACGCTTAATTCTTTTTTTAAAAAATTGAATATTTTTTACACTTGCTAACATGCAAAAAAAATTTTATGATGCTGATAAGTAGTTATAAATCGAAAAAATTTCAATCTCATTTTGGATAATTTAATGTTACTTTCTAAAACCTAATTTTGATTAAAATTCTACTCAAAAACTTCACTTGCGCAAAAGCTGTTGATAGAACTCATTAAAATGATAAAATAACTTAAACAACTTCTTTGTCCAGGATATTGCAGTCATTTCTTTTAGATATCGAAGTGTAAAACGGTACATTTGTTCTCAAATTGCGGATATTTGCTAGATAGAACAAGAAAATTAACTAGTTCAAAACCACATTTTCAGTTAAAACAGTTAGTTCCGGTGAAACGAGTTTACATTTCATTTTTAATGATTTTTCTCACAGAGATTAATATTTTCCAGAATTCGAATACATTCTTGGCCTAGATTTTACACTCATTTCCTAAGTTCGTTTTGTTTTTTTAAATCCTTCATCAAAAATAATATAATAGTTTTGTGAACAATTTAGAATGTACGATATAATAAAAATATAACTAAAAGAAATAAACGACTACCTAGTATCTGTTATTTCAAGTAGGAAGTTATAAGATTTGGCCAATTTGGTTTAAAAGTTTATAAGTGTGTTTTAAATTATCTCATTACTTAACTAAAATGTTCATTTGTTGAACAAAAGATAATACATTGCTTAACTTAATTAACTTATCATAATTTATTTTATATTATTCAACATTCATTTTAACTATTTTATTTAAATTTTAATTCATTTAAAATTATTTTGCGTTTTTCATTTAAAACGGGAAAATAACATAATATGAACAAATAATTTGTGCAATTTGGAAAGGGAAAAAGAAGAAGAAGAAGGAAAAAAAAAAGGGTTTCTTAAGGAAGATTTCTTTTAGAAAAGGTTTTTCAGAATTTTAAAACAAAATGCTTAAAACTTGTTTTGCTTTAACATAATTATGAAACATTTAAATATTTGACATTTTTTTCTTCTTATAATAAACGTCGTAGAGCAGCCGTCCCAATTTTTGAGTTTACGACTACTAATGTTCAACTCTGTAGCCTTGTAATTTTGAACCCAATCCAGAAGACAAGGGAGCTTCTGAATCAAATATTGGGAGAAATTTGCCTTCATGGACGACTTTTTGATGGAACTAACCAGCATTTGCGTTACATGGAGAGGAAGATCACGAGAACCTCCCACGGGTAGCCTGACAGCAAAGGGACTCTAACCCATGTTCAACTGAGGATATTTCACGTCAGTATTGTGGTCGGTGCAAGCCGGATGCGGAATTCGTACCAACCAGCCATCGCCGGGATTGCAAACCGGTTCACCTCATTGGAAGGCGAACGTTCTATCCCCTGAGTCATCGCGGCTCAATATTTGACATTTGTAAATTCTTGTATTATTTTTAAATTATTTGTAGGCATTATTCTATGACATGAATGGTGTTTTCTCACTAGTATGTGATGCAAGCTCTTTACTGCCTATGCTTCCGGGTTACTGTTTCCGGTGTACTTTGCCGCTACCTGGCTCACAATGTGATCATTATGTTTTGAGACTCTCTAGAGTAGTCCTGAGCAACAATTTTACCATAGCTCCAGTTGAGCTCAAAATTGGCTCAATAAGGGTCCTATAAGAACATGCAACGAGAGACCAATGTAGGGATGTCACGATTTTTTAATATTGGTCCTAGAATGATCTATATAGGGCCTATATTGGCCAATATAGAGCCAATAGTGGCTAAATAATGAATATTAAATATCAATGACAATTTTATAAAGGGCCGATAATGATTGTAAAGTGGTTGTAAAATATTGGATGAATCGGACAATTTTATATAGAAACAATAGCGGAAAAAAATCCTTATTGAGCCAAGTTTCATGAATATCGGTCCAATGAGAGCCCAAGATGTTTTGCTGATAGGGTATATCTTGCATGCGTGTATTTGTATACCTGATTTATTATATGTGTTCAGAAAAGAATCCTTATAAGAATTGTCATTTGAAGACCTGTCATTTCAAAACGGAAGAATCGTCTTTCGAAAATAGATAGTTATGATCTCAGTCACCCACCAAAATTCACTTTTTCAGCTATTTATATTTCACTAGATTCATTTACTGTTAGAGTGAGTACTCATGAACACATAATTAACTAAGAAAACAGCCAGATTAAGTCACATCACAAATATAATGTATAGAAATATCTAGCTCAAAATACAGCACACATAAAATCCATACACACTGAAAATGCATCCTTAAACTAACGCATACTTCAGGGTATACTTTTGAAAATAGATAGTTATGATCTCAGTCACCCACCAAAATTCACTTTTTCCGCTATTTATATTTCACTAGATTCATTTACAGTTACAGTGAGTACTCATGAACACATCATTAACTAAGAAAACAGCCAAATTAAGTCACATCACAAATATAATGTATAGAAATATCTAGTTCAAAATACAGCACACATAAAAGCCATACACACTGAAAATGCATCCTTAAACTAAGGTATACTTCAGTGTTATCCATATTTTGAACGCTCACAGTAACGGAAATGGTAAACGAAAAAAAGTAGCATCGGAAAAAAAGCCTGAAAAGAACCCAAGAAAATTAAAATTAATGGCCCATTAAAATTACTAGACTGTTAACAGTATTCTTTGAAGATTAAACTGCTTTCCATGAAAACTAATTTTTGGTAATATCTGAAAAACCTGACATGATAGAGCTTAACGGTTTTCAGATTTAAATCCAGCATAACAATTTTCATTAGAAATGGTAAACATCATGCCAGATATCAATAGCTCGTTTATGAAAGTTATCTTTGTTTACTACGATTTGCAAATATAATTAATAGAACGATTATTAATTTCGGATATTTTGCTTAGAAATACACGCATTTGCCACCATGTCTCTTTAGCGTCAATCTATTTCAACTGTTCCAGATTCAGCTAATATATTTTCACCGATTTCAGCCAATTCAAGATTTAATTTAAAACCTATTAGTGCTATAAATCAAATGTCTATCGACAAAGGAACAGAACCAGATCTTTCGTAATTCAAGTTGTGAATATCGAACACCAAGGGGCAAAGTGAGTCAAGGACATCACAATTTGCGACTGACTCGGGGATGGGTAAGATTTTATCAGAGCAGTAGGTAAACAAACACAGACTTTGTGTCGATAAAAAAGTAATAAAAAAAATGGAAACAGTGAGCTTTAAGTTAGATATGGCGACAGGAATAGAAGTTACTTTTCTTTCGAATTCTACTTGTATTTCTACAGGGTTATAATCGGGTCAGGTGAGCGGAGGTGAGTTCCGAAAAAACAACATTCCAACCTTCTTGCCATTCCCACGACTCGGGGGCAGGGTGCCCATTAATTCGAGAATTTTACGTGCTCCATCTTCTTCTTCCTCGACTTTTCATCAAAATTCACGCTGTGAGATCATTTACTTCGTCAAAAACGTTTCCGTTCGAGATATCAGAGAAACTACGAACTAATTGTATCAAGTTTGTTCATATATCCGCCCTTTTGTGTCTTTCCGAGATACTTTTCAGTGTTATTTATTCACCTCTAAAAACTGTATCAATAATATCTGCTAGGAAGTTGGATGAAACATTAGGAATCTTGAGCCAACTGTGGATATTATGAGCCAAGAAATATTGAAGGAGAGATATTACAAAGCTCTTAGAATCCTAAAAAGCACTAGAAAATTAAAATCTATTATAAAATGAGGAATTATGGGACTCTATTAAAAACCAGTGAGTATGTCACTGTAAAAATAGAGTTTACCCAATCAGATTTATAGCAAAATTTGTACTCGCAAATTTGAGGCTTTTAAAATTAAACACAAGAAGTGTATTTTGTTTAAATTTACTTTGAAACATAAAAATATGCTTAAAAATAAAGTTGGAATGAATCTATATTTAAAGCATCTAAATTAAAAAGAAAAAAGACTATGCAGATTCAAGGTAGCAGAATTTTCATAGTCACCCTTCAACACAATCTTCATAAATTCAAATTTGTCTGCGACCCTACCATAGTCAGACAGACTCTATTATGTTAAAAAATTAAGCTTTATCTAACATATGTAGGTACAGAAACAGAAGAAAAAATGCTCAAGATTTGAAATTTTTAATTAACATTTTTGAACACTTTAAATGAATGGAATAATTAAAATTTGAAAAATCGGACAAATCCCTTTACATCAGTCTGTATTATGAGCAACTGGAGTTATCGGTAATTAAGAATTCCTTTATAAACTTTTTTTTTGTGTTTTAAATTTCTTATTTCTTAAAATTCCAATTAATTAAAGAACATTATTTAAAATTTTTGAAAGTCATTACTTTTCTTTATCATTTTATATCTACAGATTGGCAAAATTTTGTCAGAGATCTGAAACAAAAACATTAAGTTAACTAAGTTTCTTAATGAAACATTTTTCTATAGTAAACATTATTCTTTAAACAGTGACACTTAAGGCTTGTTTAATAAATCTGAGATGAAAAATTATCTTTTGGTGCTAGATATATATATATATTTCAAATCTAAACAACCTGGTGAAAAATAACCTGCATATACTCTAATAATCTGCAGCTCTCGCAAGAGGACTAAAGGATTTCTAATATCGGGGGAGGGGGGGACGACCAACTGGTTTAATTTTGGACCAAAACACATAAAAATATTGTATATGTGTATATCTAGACAAATGAGAACATTAATCACTGATTTATCGTGAAGGCTAATAGATGCGATAAATAAGTGATTATAACTTTCCTTTTTTGATACAACATATAAAAAAATTTATTTTATTTTATTTTATTTTATTTGTCTATTTATTTATTTATTAATTTTTATTTACTTAATTTTTTTTTCTTTTTGGCAATTTTAGCTCAACAAATGGAAAAAATTGTAAGTACTGAATGCAGACAAGGGATGAGAGTTTTTATTTTATGTAATTTTATAACCGTCGTTGAACAATCGACCGAATTTTCGGGTTTACGACTTCGAATGTTCAACTACGTAGCCTTGTAATTTTGAACCTAATCCAGAAGACAAGGGAACTCCTGGATCAAGTATTTAGAGAAACTTGCCTTCGTTGAGGACCTTTTGATCGAACTAACCCGCATTTGCGTTACATAATGAGAAAAACCTCAAAAACCTCTCACGGCTTGCCGAAAGGTAAGGGGGCTCTAACCAGGGCCAGATTAGGCATACGCGGGGCCCTAGATTAATTTTTTTTCCGTATATTTTTTATTTATTCAAATATAAAAGTATTTATAGATCTTTTCATTTAAGAAAGCATATTTAAAACAAAAATAAGTAATAATAAATTAAATTTTACTTCTTTTTATTAAATTGGAACTAAAATTTAATCATAACATTTAGAAAAAATTTGAAAAATCATTGTTTTCCTTAATTTTTTAAAATTTATTTTCAAAAAATCCATTTTAAGGGGGCCCCTAATCATTGGAGGCCCAGGATACGGCCGAATGGGTAATCCAGCCCTGGCTCTAACCCATGATCCGTCAACCACTGAGGATATTTTACGTCAGCACTGTAGTCGGCGCGAACCAGAAGCCATTAAGATTTCCTATAGTATTTAAAATTGCGAACATTACGCCAAAAATTATGGATTAATGATTGTAACGTCTCTTATAGTCGCATTGCACCACAAATATGAAACAAATAACCATTTGCTTCGATCCTTTCTGCCGAAACTTCAGTGCAACTTCAATGAAACTTTACGAGAGAAAAGAGTACAAAATAATCACTAATTCAGACTAAAGCATAAATTTAGAACATTATAATTTGTGTATCCAATTTTTAGAAAAACTATAATAACTGCAAAGAAAGTTGAAACTATTTTACAATACGTGCTTAGTTCTTCTTTTCTTTATTCCTTAATAAAACTTTGAAGAAAATTAAATGAAAGCTAAAAATAAAAATATCGTCATTAGTTTCATTACAAACTTTAAATGAAATGTTTTTTTTTCTCCACGTGAAAGTACCTAATCATTCATTCTATTATGCTTTACAATTCTTTTATAGAGGATTTTTGTCACGAAGTTTAAAGCTTTAATTGTATTCTTAATTAATAATGAAAGACTATAGACCTGAGAGAAAGCAACTAACCGAAGTAGAAAAAAAAGTGAGCAAAACGAGTTCAAGGTATTGTTGGGTCTTAAATAAGAAACTACATGTTTTTCTTTTTTTTTTCAATTCAAATACTCTTTGCGTGTTCAACATCTTGAAAGAGAATAGTTTTAAATAATTAAAAATAAAAATAAAATGTTACTTTCAAATCAGTGAGATTAGGTCATATGTTTCAGTAAAGAAATGCAAGTTAGTTTTTGTTAGTTTAAAACGTTTTAAAATGTTTGTAACATTTAAGACTTTTACCTAAGGCTCTGGCATCATGCGTAATAATGCTTTTTAGTTAATAATATTCTGTTTTCATAACTGTTATTAGTATGTGACAGTTGTTCATGATTGTTAGGTTAAGTATTGTTTATCTTTAACTAGCGCCCCCAAAGCTAATTTTAAAAATTGTGCAAAGACAGGATAGCCACAATTTTATGTAAAAGAAAAGCAATTTTTTTAACATTTGAAAACTTACTACATTGTCTTTGCTGCACTGTAAAAAATTCCGGTAAAAAGTACCAGCACTTTAGTAGCATCATCCGTAAAATCCATCTTTTCTGTAAAATATTATACCGTAATTTTTGAAATAATATTTATTTAATTAGATCAATTCAATGATTTTACTGTACTGTAACAATTACGAGGTATTAGATTTTTGTACTGTAACAAGTTCCAATAAAGGTGGATTTGACGGTAAAAAGTACCGGCACCCTGAGTGTTAGGACTGCTGTAATTTGATCCGGAACTTTTCACAGTGTAATAAAAATTTGTAAAAATTGAGAATTATTATTTGATTTCAATGGTTTTCATTTAGATGGAAAAATCTAGGCAAATTGGCAATTTTTAAAAAAGTTGAATAATATTTAAAATACTATCTTATTTATAGTTTTACCTCAGTTTTAAAGAGTTTTAATAGTGGCTTATTTTTATTTTAATGGTCGAAAGAGCTTCAGAAACACCCATATAGGTTTTTTAGTTGACACTCATTCTTAAAAATTCCGCTAATTTTAGCACAAAACAATTTTCAATATTTTAAGTAATAATTTAATGTGATCATTAAAGGGATCAATTAATCAATTTGGAAAATTATAACTTAAAATATAGGGCAATATTTTACGCTATAATTGAGGCAATTGGGTGAACAAAAATACAGCTATAGCAATCAACCCCTTTCAAAAAAGCCTCAATTTTTTTTCCATAAATTAAAATTATTTAAAATCAGTGATATTTCATATCAGCATCTCTCAAGTATCCCTTAATGGTGGTGTAAGTTTAACAAATGCAAAAATAAAACATGGTTTTTATTATTTTTCTGATTTTATAACTTTCAATATCATACATAAACATCTAGATAAAATAAAAATACGGATTATTAATTTTTTTATTTTGATCTAGATTTATAATATTTAATGCAAAAGTGAAATAAATTAAAAATGTTTTTTCCTGTTAGCTTTAACTAAACTTACATTTAAATTAAAAGAAATTAATTACTTATATTTAAATTAAACATGGTTAAATATATTGATTAAGCCGGATATCGTTAAAAATATACCAATATAATATCCTTTCTAATAATATCCTTTCTAATAATATCCTTTCTAATTATACAAATATAATATCCTTTCTAATAATATCCTTTCTAATTATACAAATATAATATCCCTTCTAAGATTTTTTTTTTCTGCAAAAAATATCCACAATTAATAATTACTGGTAAGTAAGTTAAACAGTTTTATTATTCAGTAACCGTTATTCGTAAAAACACTAAATAAGACTTTTTTTAAATCCTTTCTTTTTTTGCGTCCTTTTTTCAAGTGAAAAGATATATTTCAGCTTTCAGAGTACCTTCCTGATTTATTTGTTCTAAATTTTGTTAAAAATATTTTGCAAATCCTCCGTTTAAGTACCAAGTGAGAAAAAAGTGGTTTGAAATACATGCGTTTAATTATATAGTGTGCCATTTTTTCAAGTTAAAAGATATATTTCAGTTTTAAAGAGTCCCTTCCTAATTTATTTGTTCTAAATTTTGTTAAAAATATTTTGCAAATCCTCCGTTTAAGTGCCAAGTGTGAAAAAAGTGGTTTTAATTACATTCTATAACCTGGATGTAACTAAATGCTACTGTTATTTCAAAGATCAAAAAAAAAAAAAAAAATTCGATTAGATTGATAATAGCTGCTATTTTTAGAATTCCTTTCAAGTTGAATAACAGGATTTCGGTTGATTAACTGCGAAGATTTATCGCGTACCCTAAGGGTGTGACATAATACCAGATGTTTAAAATTTCACAATCTCAACCGTAGATAAATCAAGGCTTCCTACAAAGTTAAGGAAATTTTTAAGGCGTCTTCCAGTTGAGCAACAAAAGAACTGAAATAATTTTAAGATATACCCTTATTTATTTGTTTTTGTCTAACAGTTAAGGAAAATGTTACTTTTTACCTTTTCTTTGCCCTCCTATACGATATATATAGCTTAAAAATTTAGACCAGCTTTGAGCGTTTATAAATCTTATAAATTATAAGGAACTAGTGGAACTTTCTTTATTTAGCCAGTATTTTTAATGTTAACGGAAAGTTATGTAATTCTAGATCTAATAAGAAATTATTTGTGAAAATGAAAAAAAAAAATACTATTAGTTAACTTTTCATTTATTTGATTATGGTTGTGGAATTCTTAGTTTAAATATAAAATTTAGAAAAATGGCAGAAATTTACTATTAGTTAATTTTTTAAAATTTATTATATTAAGGTTGTGAAAATCCTAGTTTAAATAGAAAATTTACAAAAATGACAAAATCTTACAATTAATAATTTCTAAATTTGTTTCCGGGGTAGGGTTATTATGGTTTTGTAACCTTAATTTTAATATAAAGTTTCGGAGAATTCAAAAAAAATTACTATTAGTTACCTTCTATATTAATATATTCATTGCATAAGGATTGTGAAATCATACTTCGAACATGAAGTTTGAGAATATGAGCAAGAATTAATCATCATTATAGTTGGCCTGACAGTCCAATGTGGGCCAATGCCCTCCTCTGAAGATTTTTCCATAACAACTTCCGACTTATCTTTGATCTCCAATTCTTTTCATTAATTACAAGAAGATCAGACTCCACAGAGTCAGCCCATCTCAACCGCTTTCTTGTTCCAGTGGGTCTAAAAAGCAATGTCTTTTTTATCACTCAGTCGAATCACGTGGGCCATCCTGATGAGATTGAGAAGATTTATTAAAGATTTATTAAGATTTACTATTCTTTCTAGAAAAGCAAAGTTCTTAATTTACAAAACTATAGTCAGGCCGGTCTTGACATATCGCTGGTTCAAAACTAAAACGACACATCTGAAAGCGTATTATGCTTGCAGATTAGTTTTGAACCAGCGATATGCTTCTGAAAATTGTAGAATGACAAAACTGGAGGAAAATTGTATCGCAATGTTTAAGAAAAAGATTTTGCGGAGTATACCAGGGCTAAAGAGAATACAAGGGCTAGTTCACTCCGCTCTTAGAGCTGAAGCTACGATCGCTCTTAACCTAAAAGATAAAAAGAAACATTCATTTTTATTAAATGGATGTCCAATATATATTTTTTTTATTAATAAAAGTAGAGAGAACGAAACAAACGTTAAAGTTTATATCGGCGGTAAATTGATAATGACTTTAATACGAGATATGTGTTTTTTCTTATTTCGAGTTAATTGTCTCGAATATTCTGAATTACATCAGAAAAAAATTGAAAGTCAATTATTCCCCCTTGTAATTGTGTTCATTTATATTCAGGCAAATTAATTAATTTTTTTCCTACAACATTTAAAAAAAGACAAACAATGAAGGAAATGCAAAAAAAAAATGAACAAGAATTCTATCTTAAATTCAGTGAAAACACCTAATTTTGATGGAATTTTGAATGTATTAAACCAGAGAGAAATGTGACTGTTTAAAATTTACTTCCTGCTTTTGACTAGAAAAATAATTTGGGAATATTCAAAGAAAATTTGTTTTGCGTGTTTTAACTTTAAAATAAGCTTCTGTAACCATTTTTGCACAATTAACTAAACTTCTTTAAACCATTAAAATCTACTTATAAATAGTGTTTTTTAAATCATTTTGAAATAAAGAATACAGTTCTGACCGACAAGAGTGAACTATCTAACTGATTAATAAAACTTACTTATTTTTGAATAAAATTACAAAAAATGTAGCTTATTCAAAAACGATATTTATTGCCGATTATTATTATAAAAATTAGAAATGAAAACGATTATTATTATAAATAAAAACGATATTATTATAAATAAAAACGATATCATTATAAATAAAATCGTTATTATTGTATAACGATTATTATTCTAATAAAAACGATTATTATTATAAATAAAAACGATATTATTATAAATAAAAACGATATTATTATAAATAAAATCGTTATTATTGTATAACGATTATTATTCTAATAAAAACGATTATTATTATAAAAATTAGAAANATGGAGGTGCTCTACGTGTTCTATTTCAGACCGCGGCAAGAGATACTTCAAAGGAGTGAACCAGCCCTTCTATTCTCTTTAGCCCTGGGAGTATACTAGGTGGTGCAAATGAAAACAATAACTGGAGAAGGAGATTTAACTTTGAACTGCACAAGATTTATTAACAACCCCATATTTTAAATTATTAAATGCATGAGCAAAAATTATTATAAGTTTAATTTCGAATTTTAGATTTATTACAGTAAGGTTTTGAAATCCTAATTTCAATATAAAGCTTACATGACTACAAAAAATTTACTGTCAACTAACTTTTAAATTTTTTTTATTTGATTAAGGTTTTGTAACCCTAGTTTTCCAAAACTTTAATCAAATAAAAAGTAAGTGAAGTTTACGAGAAGTTATACCGCTTACGAAGTTAAGTTTACTAGAAGCTATACTGTTTAAGTAGCAAAGTTTACGAAAAGCTATACCGCTTACGTAGTAAAGTTTACGAGAAAATATAAAAAATACTGTTAGCTTACTTTTCCTTTTTTTAGATTTAATTCACGAATACATTTTTTAAACCTAACAAAACTTAAAATAGAAATAATAAGTGCAAAAAATAAAACATTGGCTTTTAATCATTAAAAGTTACGCCTATTATTGCCCTGACTGCTATTCAGTATAACTATTAAAATTAACTTCATTATTTTTCTATTTCCTATACCAATGTTTCCCAAACTTAAGTTTTTTGTGCACAATGTCTAAATTTTTCGTAACGCTGTGTACCACTAATAAAAAAAAATGAATGTATTTTTTACTATTAAAAAATTGCACGAAAGTTAAAAATCACACTGGATGTTACCACCACTAATTAATAACTGTTAAGTCTGCAAAAAATATAGAAAAATACGTAATCTTAAATTTTCATGGCTAGCTTTGTTTTTAAGAAAATTTTTTGAAATTTTCGTTTGTTGCAAGATATTTCGCATAAGAACGCGTACCCCTGCTAAACTGTTTCCTTGGCCCTGGGGGTACACGTACCACATTTTTAGAAACACTGCCCTAAACTAACAAACTTTGCAAAAGTATCAACATTTCAAATCAAACTAATATTAAATATAAATACAATGCTATCAAATTATTAAAAGTTACTCATTGTGCTGCTCGTACTCAAAACTCCAATTCAAATTAACTAATTCTTTTTTTAAAACAAACAGCTTTTCAAAGTAAAATAAAAATAAGAGTGACTTACTTTACATTTACTAACATTTTTTAATTAAGTATTTGCAGTAAATTACACTTTACCAATTTGGCAATAGTACACTAGTGTTTCACTAATGCAGCTCAATGCATTATCTAGTTCTGATATATAGCTTAAAATACTATAAGCACTTAAGCAAGTGTAGTAACACGTGTTACTGATAAAGTGTAGCAATCGGTGATTCAACAGAATATTTAGCTAGTGAACAGATTAACTAAGTTGATCAGTTAAGTGCCAAAATTTTTTTTTTCATTTTTCAAATTACTTAGGGAATTTGAAAACTACCTAGATAATCTGCACATTACCTACTCGGCACTCGATAGAGTGAAAATAAGATCGTTGCTGCAGCGTTTCTGTAAGCATAAATATACGTAATGTTATTTATTTACTTTTCACTGTCTAAGAAATCAAGTTACTTAGATAAATTGAAAATTCATTTGATGGAAACTACCTGTAAAAATTTCTTAATTTTATATATGAAGTTAAAGAGTAAAATGCAGTAGTTTATAACTTTCTTAAAAAAATTTTTTTTTTGCATTTATTAATTGAAACTGAAAGCATAAAAATTTTAATAAATTATAAAACTGAATTGACAATAAACACCTTACACAATTTCTTTTTTAAAATTTAAATTATTAGTAGCATTAAAATTAAAAAAAATGAATGCAATTTTAAAAATTTCTCGAAAGAAAGAAATTGTACACCGCTCTACTGTATACTCAATTCAAATTAGAAACACTGAAATTAAACTAAAATAAAAATGAAACTGTTTCAAATTTCTATGTGTTAAGTTAATTAATTAATTTTGTAATTTTTTAAACGTTTATTTATAATGTTTTAACAAAGAAAGCAAAACGTAGTAATTCATAACCTTATATAAAAAACATTTCTAGTTTACTATTGAAATTTAATTAAAATTTCAATAAATTAATAAATAGAAATACCATTAAATACCTCATACACAGATATATTTTAAAATTTAAATTATCAATTAATTAAATAAATACAATTTTCAACATTTCCTTAAATTAATAACTTTCATAATAAATTTCATTAATCTAAAATAATGAAAAAAAAAACAGTTTTACCATTTTAAGAGTTAAATTAATTAATTTATTGCAGTTATTAGTAAAAATAGCGTTGTAGAAAAGGAAAAAGAAAAAAAAACGAGAAAAAAAAAACGCAGTAAATGATAAAAAAAAATTGCATTTATTTCTAAAACTTTACACATTAAAGTTTCAATAAATTCATAACCTTATATAAAAAACATTTCTAGTTTACTATTGAAATTGTATTAAAATTTCAATAAATTAATAAATAGAAATATCATTAAATACCACATAAACAGTTATATTTTAAAATTTAAATTATCAATTAATTAAATAAATACAATTTTCAACATTTCTTTAAAATAATAGCTTTCATAGTAAATTCAATTAAACTAAAATAATAAAAAAACTGTTTTATCATTTTAAGAACCAAATTAATTAATTTATTTGCAGTTATTAGCAAAAATAGCGTTGTAGAAAAGATAAAAAAAACGCAGTAAATGATAAAAAAAATTGCGATTATTACTGAAACTTTACACATTAAAGTTTCAATAAATTAATTAATAGAAATTACTTCTTTAATTTCCTAATACACAAATACATTTTAAAATTTTAACTATCATTATCAAAACAAAAGATATAGAAACCGCTAACTTAAGTAATAAATGCAATTTTTAAAAGTTTGACAGCGCAAACCCCTTTTCCTCCCCTCCTTCAATGTTGATTGTATTATTTTTTTTTTAAGAGTGGTAGTCATGCCATGCTTAGCAGGTCAGATAGTTGAGCCGTTCTAAGAACCTAGATCGGGCACCGCCATTTTTCAGGTACAGGTAGTTCTTCGCAACTAACGCGCATGTGCGAAACCACCTGCTTGCTTCGTGGCATCGAATGTCAATTCATTTTCCAACCCGTAACCCATTCATCCTATGGATTCCACCCAGAGTATTTCGCGGATGAAATGGGGGAATATGCGACAGTGAGTGTGTTTTTAATCCGCGATTTAAAAGGGTTAGTTTTGGTTTTGTGATATGTTTTCTTTTTTGTCGCTGGAATTCGCAAATGTGTGCTCTAGATGATATTCTCAAGTGAATCATTTGCTGGATATATTTTCTTCGATACTGAAAATTTAAAGGTACACCATTGTTTTTGTTTCTGAAAATTTTTTTTCTTTCATTTAATTTTTATTGTGTTAGTCTGTATTGCATAAATTTATCTCTAGTAAGTTAGCGATCTTTACAAAATTAATAATTGCAATGGAAATAACAAAATGTATTTAGAGCTTTTTTTTCTTCTTTTTTTTTTTAGCTGCACCAAGATTGTTTATCATCCTAAAAACGCTATTAAATTTTTTGTGCATGAAAATTATTTGAACTTTGTTTCGTTATTTGCACTAAAAAATATCGCTTTTTCACTTTATCATTGCACTTTACTGCAATAATTCGTAAATAAATATTAGTATTAATTTATTAATAACTTAATATGTAAGAAAATAATAAATAATACGCACAATGATTATTAATTTTCAAAGATAGAAACACCATAAAGTTTTAATTATCAATGTTCCTTTCATTTAAGATCTGAGTATTAATTTACCCATTTACCATCTTTTTCGTAAAAATAAATCCCGGGACAACTGCCCCCTCTCCTCCCTACTATATCATTTGTTTATCTTTTAAAATGCAATATTGAGTCTTTTTTATAATAATATTAATTTTCCTCAAAAGAAAAATGAGGTATTTTATGCATTATTATAGTTTTTTAAGGAAGTTTAAGATATATTTTTCATTAGGTGTAAGAAAAGAAGCATTGTTTTTGTTACGATTTTTATTTAAAAAATTAATCGTGTTTCAGTTTATTTACGTAACAATGCATTTTTTCTCAAAGATATTTTAAAATTCATTCAAGTTTTCCATCGAAAATTTTTTTTAAAAAAATGCACTTATGAAGTTGCATTGCGGGAAAATGTAAACACGCAAATGCAAAATGTCACTTACCTGCAATCTGAATCAATATGCAGGAAAAACAATTTTACGGTTTAGTACTGGACATTCTTTTCGTTTCTAGATCTCTATGCTAACCTAGTCCAAACTTTTTGCACTGAAAATAATCCAAGAAGATAATATTAGTTTTTGCATTATTAAATTTTATATATATAGCATGGACTCGTTTGTCTACTGTATTTAATTAATTTCGTTAAAAAAATTCATTGTTGGTAACAAAATAATCAAAATTCAAATGTTATTTGCACAATTGGATTTTTTTTAAATTGTTTTAAATTTTTTGTTATTAACTTAGTGTATGAAAAATGTCATTTACCTGTACTCTAAATCAATACGCAGAAAAAACAAGTGCTAGATATCTTTCACGCTTATATATTTCTACATATATTTTCTTCGTCTAGATTTTTCTGCGCTAAAAGCTTGTTCGAGAGTATAATATTAGTTTTTGCATCATAAAACAATTTTTTAAACGATTATTTTTCTCCACGTTTATATATTTCTACATTTTTTTAGTCTAGATTTTTTGCGCAGAAAACTATTTAAAGGTTTAATATTAGATTTTACACCATAAAACAGTTTTTTCTTACAATTATTGCTCGTCATTTTTATATATTTCTAAATTTATTTAGTCTATAATTTTTGCTTTTCGGACTTCGTACTAGTTATTTTTCGCGCTTTTTTACGCGTACAATTTCTTTGTTTCGAATGTTTGCTCTGGAAACAATTCGTGGACGAAATAATATTTCCCGCAACATAAAACAATTTATTTATTTATTTTTAAAAAAAAGTATAATCGCACGTTTGTCTTACATTTTTGATGAATTTTAAATATACTTTTATGAACGAAAAAACTTTTGAGTGCAAATATTATTTACGAATTCGAAATTTTGTTAAAAATTTCGCTTCTTAACAATCACTTAGTAATAAGTTAAAAGTGTTTACCTGCAATCCGTATCACACTGCAGGAAAAACAATTTTCAGCTTAGTACTAGTTTTTCTTCATGTTTCTTTATTTATATATTTTCTTTGTTTCGTGTGTTAAATAATTATTGGAAAAATTTTCAGATTTTGTATTCATAAAACGAAATTTTTAAAATCGCCTTAATTCTTTGTCATATTCTTACAATCAATTTAAAATAAAACGTATAAATATTTTTAACTTTTTTGTATATACCTAAAGAAAGGTGTTTATGGATTTCTTTTCGTTTTTATTTAGTTTGTTCTTAAACATTCAATTTTTTTTAACTGTCTTTGTATCTTAAATCATTGTTAAGTTTATTATATTCTAAAAGGGCAACGCAGCATAATNTTTTCAGCTTAGTACTAGTTTTTCTTCATGTTTCTTTATTTATATATTTTCTTGGTTTCGTGTGTTAAATAATTATTGGAAAAATTTTCAGATTTTGTATTCATAAAACAAAATTTTTAATATCGCGTTAATTCTTTGTCATATTCTTACGATCAATTTAAAATAAACCGTATTAATATTTTTAACTTTTTTGTATATACCTAAAGAAAACTGTTTATGGATTTCTTTTAGTTTTTGTTAACTGTCTTTGTATCTTAAATCATTGTTAAGTTTATTATATTCTAAAAGGGCAACGCAGCGTAATTCACACTAAAACGCAGTATGGTCAGAACTACCAGAATATGGTAAAATTTACCGTGTTTCTGGTTTTATGGGAACTCAAAAAAAACTTAGTAATTTTTAACGAAGCGCTTTTGTAATGGTTTTGGAAAAATCACCAATGAAATACGGTTGTATAACGCGTAATAAAATTTGATAAATGTGGTAAAATTTGATAATTTTACCATAATACCTTAGAGCATGGCATAAAAATTACTTAATCGGTTAAATTTTCTTTTCAGTAGTAATAAGATAATAATTTTAAAAACCAGAATTTCCGGTTAATTGTCACTATATCAACGGAAAAATTACCAAATGAATGATTTAAATACCATATATTTTGGTTTTATTAATCAAAATTATGTGTTTTTTTTAACAGAAATGTCATTACCATGCGGTGTGGTAATTTTACCAGAATTTTTTTCTCCGTATTTAAAACATAGCATAAATAATATTTTACTTTTATTTTAATATTAAGCATAACAATTTTTAGTTCATTTTTTAATAAAAATATGAGTCTAAAATAAAACATTTACTTCGTTCTATTCTTACAGTTAGACTTACCTTTACAATTATTAGTTTAGGTATAGAATTTCAAAAATAAATTATTTTTTAAGGAAATTCAAAATTCTTATAATATTTTTTTTTCCAATTATGACATTACATATTATTGTTACTCATTAAAAAATATTTTTATTTATTGATTATTTTTTATTAAGTACTTAATACGAACATTATATTTAAATTATAGTAATTGTTATGTATTATCAATGTGTTATCTATTCTATGGGTAAAGGTAATATGCAATTTTTAAATGCAATTTGAAAATTCATTTTTTTTATAATATTAAGTTTAGGTTAATTAATTAAAAAAATATATATTTGTCTATTAGACTTTAAAACACGTAGTACTGATCTTTTCTATGCTAAGGATGTTCAGTCTAAGTCTTTTTCTTAGCAAATAGTATTAATTTTGATTCAAGCAGCTTTTTTATACAATCTAATCATTTTTCTAAACGTTTTTGTGAAAAATAAAAGTTTTTTTTTAACCCTGCAATTAATATGTTATAATAATTAAAGTATATGTAAATGAGCTAAATTGATGTTTTTAAATGCACAATGAAGATCATTTCAGCAATACAAATTTATTATAATATTTTAATATAATATTTTAATATTTAAACAAACACCAAAATCTTGCTTCCCAATTTTCGATTTTTTTTTCTCAATTTATTTGCCTTTTTTGCAGCTGTTTCAAAATATTTTATCTTGCGTTTTTGGAGTTGTTAAAAAATTTTTAAACGTCATTTACTGTTATATTCTGATATATTTATATGATAACAAGATTACTACATAACAAATAAATTTCTGAAAACATGAATAAGTTATATAATGGTTTTAATAATAAATTGATTAAACGAATGTAAATTGAACAAAATACTGAAACAAAAAAAAGACATAATGTGTGCACTGTAAATAACAACCAAAAGCTATATTCCCAGATGAAATACGGTAAAAAATACCCAAAATTCATGGTGCAAGTACTTTTTATAGTAAAATTCATTTTACCATAAAATTTTACATTAATATATATTTAATTGCAATGATTAAATGAATATTACTATATAATTATGTTATATCAGTATATGGTATATAATTATCAGGGGTCTGTTTAAAAGAAATTTGGGTCCGTTAACGGACCCTTCACAAAATATCTTTTCATAAAAACGGACCCTTCACAAAATATTTTAACTTAAAAACGGACCCTTCACAAAATGATTTTTCTTTTAATCGGACCCTTCACAAATTTGTTTATCTTCATTATTATTTTGTTAATTGAATAAACCCTTTCCAGGGCAGAAAACAAGAAAGATGGATGTAAACGAATTAAGTTTTGTCTTCGGCAGACGATTCTTCCATTATTCGTCCAAAATTAATATTCTGCGTTCAGCAGTATAGGCTAAATACCTAATATTTGTATGCTGCATCTCTAATTTAAAAGCAGCAATTGTTGTTTATTTTTTAAAATTTAAGTTTTTTAATTATAATTTTACAGTGTTTAGCATAATCTTGTATGTCTTTACAATTTGAAAACTCCTTGAAAAATTTTTTTTTTTGCTATAACGGACCCTATTTGCACAAATTCATAAAAGCGGACCCTGGTTGAAAGAATGTGAGTAAACGAAAAACGGACCTTTGACGAACGGTTGACGAAAAACGGACCTTTCACAAAATGTCTGGACAGACCCCTAATTATAGTATGGTATCAATCTCAATAACTTCTGGCGTAATATTCAGAATTTTAAATACTAATAGGCAATCTCCATGGTTTGAGAAGCCATCTTAAAACATGATAATAATTTAATTTACCGACAATTTAAGTTTCTAAATCAGACACTTAACTTTAAATTCTTGAAGTTAAATAATAACTTAAATAATATTGAAGTTAAATAACAGTTTCAAAATCAGACACTTAAATGTAAAATATATAATATATCCCAATCCACTGTAAAAATTTCTGAATCAAACTGCGGCATACGGCACTTTGGGTGCATCATCCATTAAATCCATTTTACCGTAAAATCCATTATTACCGTAAAATATTATACCGTAAATTTTATACTAATATATATTTAATTACAATGATTTCAGTAAATATTACTGTAAAAATTTTGGTATATCAGTTTTCTTTGTTCTATTTTTTTAACGTCAGTCCATCAGGAATTTTTTACAGTGTACTGAATACTTTACAATCCGCATTTTTAATTCAAGTATGGTTTTGAACTGAATTAGTTGAAGAAGGTTTTATAATATTTTTTTTTTTAAAAATTGATTTTAAAAAGTTAGTTAAGCTATTCATTTATTAAAAATTAATTTAAAATTCGCATTCACTCTTAATATTTTGTTTTAAGCACGTTTTACGTTTGAAGACTAATTATATACTCTTAATGTTCCTATTTTTAGTGTATACTTAAAAAGAAGATGGCATTGAGATAAAAGTATTCTACTTGCACTAACATAAATGAAAGATAAATTGTTATAATCTTAACCGTCTATGGAAAATCAATGATACATTTGAATTAAAAGAACCATCATTTAGCTAAAAAATTATTTATTTAATTAAAATTGTTCTAATCTTTATTTTCAGTAAACGCGAATATTATTTAAGAAGTAATGCATACGTAACTTAATATAACACCTGACAAAGAATAACAGCTGTTCTTCAAAATCAATGATCCGTATCCAATCTACAAATGATATGCAACTAATAACAACGAGCAAATGAACTTTAAAAATAGAGATATATCTATGAGCAGGGTTTATTCCGAACGTTTTCAGAAAGTTTCTGTTTTTTTTATAATTGCGAAAGAGTTACTAATAATTTTGTGAAATTGTGGAAAAATGATCCTTTCTTTGTGAAATTATACACGTAGAAAAAAAATTCTAGTAACCCTACCGTACTCATGTTAATGACACTTCTGGTTAAAAAAAAAAAGCAACATAATTTTGGTTAATAAAACCAAATTATAAAGTATTTAAACCATTAATTTCGGTAATTTTTCCGTTCATAGAGTAACGGTTTACCGGAAATTCTGGTTTTCAAAATTGTATTTCTTATTACCTCACATTTAGTAAAAATAAAAAAACTGAAGAGTAAATTTAGCCAAAATAGTAGTTTTATTTTGCCATACTCTAAGATATCATGATAAAATCAATAAATTTTATCACATTTACCAAATTTTATCACATATTATAAAACCAAATTTAATTGGTAATTTTATTAAAAATATAACCAAGGCGTTTTTGCAAAAGTATCGATCTTTATATTTTTCCCATTGACGATTCGGTTTTCCCATAAACGCGGTTAATTTTGTCATATTCTGGTAGTTTTCTCGTAGTAGTTTTTTTCTCAGTGTCTCATAGTACTCAATGTCTCATATGAAATTACAGCAGAATCAATAATATTCTGTATCTGTGGGGAAAAAACACAAGAATCATGAGTTTTTTGAAGTTATTTTTTGAAATTATAAATTATGGATGTCGTCAACTCTGGTTCTAAAATGAAAAATAATGTGAAAAAGCTCATTTTAAGATGAAATATTTTGTGAAGGGCCCGATTTCACGATAAAATATTTTATAAAAAGGTCTGTTTAAAACATCAAATATTTCATGCCAAGTCCGTTTTCACCATAACTTTTTTTTATGAAAGATCTCTGTTTTAACTGTAAAAATAATAATTACTGTTATAACAATAATTTTGTTTTAACAATAATAATTCCAATAAGGGATACAAATCTCTCAAAATATGAACCCTATTTAGCTTGAAATTATATCGTTTAAAACTGGGTAAATCAATTGTAATAAGAGCTTTTCTAATTAGAAATCTGAAACATGTAATTGCATTTTATTTTCAGTAACTGCATTTTGTGCATTGAATTATAATTTGACTGCTTGGCCCCATAAATGTTATTCTTTTTTTCACTGAGGGTATTGAAAATTTTGAATACTTTTCACTAAACATTTTATTCTTTACACTTGGCATAGTGAAAACATTAATTGCGAGGGTTATTCCAGGCTTTTTTGTGAAAATTCCTGTTTTGTGACATTGTAAAGCAAATACTCCTAAATTTCTGAATATGTAAGAAAAATGGTCCGGCTTTTGTAAAAATGTCTTTCAGAGAGTATGAAAATTTGATATATATTTTTTTATGTTATAATTCTTTAAAAGAACATAATTCACCATTTCCTTTTTGATGTTTATGAATGTAAATTAATTAATAATATAAAATAAAGAGAATGCTTATTATTATATCTTTTTTTTCCTCAGAAACTAAAGAATTTAAAAAAATTAATTCTTATAAAAATTCATAGATAATTTTTTTCTTCAAAATAATTTTTTTTCTTACATTTTACACAATGTAAAAAATTCCAAAATAAATTACGTTATTAGGTACCGGAACTTTTGGTACATCATCAGTAAAATATATTATTATCGTGAAATATTAGACCGTAATTTTTATAGTAATATTTATTTAATTAGAGTGATTCAATAACTTCACTGTAATTAATACTGTAAAAACTACGGTATATGAGATTTGTTGTTTCGTCACATATTTCGGTCAAAATAGATTTTACGGTAATATATACCGGCACTCTGTACTGGTGCCTGTACTTTTTACCGTTATGTGATCCGTAATTTTTTTACAGCACGTTCAAAAATTTTATTATACCAAGTATATTCTCTTAGTAATTTTAAGAAACAGTGGTATAAATAGTATGATTTATTTATCAGTTGTAAAGGTGACTATTAATTATGTTAATATTAAATATTTCTAAATCCTTTTTATTAATAAATAATAAACTATAAGTTTCACACCACAGTAAAATATTTAAACAAGTTTAAGAAATAAAGAAGTTTTTGTTATTGAAGTAATGCAATTTTCATACATTAAATTTTATCTTTTTTATTATTGTTTATAAAAAAGAAACAGTATTTATTCGATTTACAAGCTCGTTAACAGAAACCCCACACCACAATAGCGCTGCTGCACATTATAATATCATATGCAGATTATTTTCCTTTAAGTGTTCTTTTTCTTTTTAAAAAGCAAATAAACAAATAGGGAGAAATTGCAGAGACTCCTTTTTAAAACATCCCTAAACTTGTTTCCAATGAAAATAAAAATAAAAAGATGAATCGATAGAACATTTCAAAAAAGAAAAAGATTACCGGTTTAACTATACGGAGATTTATTCCATTTTTAAAAAAGAAAAATATTGTATGCAATTTCACTTAAACATAAACGTCATAAAGGTTTTATACATAATATTTAAGAATCTTATGTAAAATTTTGCTGCATGTATGTCACATTGTAAGAATTTTCATTTTTAAAATACAGTAAAATAACCCGAAGCAGTGAGTCCATCCAATTAACCGTAAAGTTCACGGTAAAAAATATTTTTCATATTTACGGTTTTGATACCGTTTACAACTAATATGGTTAAAAAACGATGAATACATAACTGTACGGTAGCAATTAGCTTGGTTTCGGAAGCGTGAAAAGAAATTTTTATTGAACATTGGAGATAGTTTAACAGCTTTATGGAGCTGTCACCATGAGAGTATCGTGTTCTAACAGCCTAGGGTCACAAATTGGGGAGTACAGGCCACTAGAAGTTTTTCATGTCTTGAAGTGAATGAAGGGAATCTTATGGTGTCAACGTTGGGATTCGAACCACCATTCTGTCAGTCATGAGATTGACAGATTATCCCTCTAGTCTATGAAAATGTACTCAGGTGCAAGGAACTAAGTGACTTCATTAAGTGATCCTAGTTGGTGAGATAAAATTTTGGTTGTTTAACCATATTAGATTAAAGCAATAAATATACGGTTTTTCTCATAGCTAACAGTTTGAATTCCATCTTATTAATGGTTATTTCACTGTTTTGTTGGAATACGGTAAAATAGCAATTAAATAAATTGTTATTTAACTTTTTTTCCGAGAAATTACTATCAGTGTAGATTAGGCTGAATTTTTACAACAATTGTTACTGCCTTGAGGTCGCAGACAAATTTGGTTTGATGATTGCTGCAAATATGTTCCGTTAGTGGGTTTACAAAAAACTATAAATTAAGTTTTTAGCTTAAATATTTTTAAAAAGCATAAATTTCTTTTGAAAGTTTTATTTTCAAGCAAAGCGTTTAGCAACAAGTTTCAGTAAATCTGTCAAGCGGTACAAAAAGTGAATTCATAGCTAACAGTGTGAAATCAATTCAGAAATTAAAAATTACATAAAAACTGCACATTTGTAAATATCTTGTGTGGTATTATATAAATAAACGACTAATATAAGAGGGAAATAATGAAAAAGCATATACACATACTTAATGTGTAAAATAATGTCTAATCTGTATCAGGTGATTTAATAATTGAATGTATCACTATAGTCATAAAAACAATTTCAAAAATCGAATTTTTTTTCTCTCACTTGATTGACTCGTAGGTATTTTTTATTTTATCCGATGTTTAGCAAGTTTAAGTAAATTTGTCAAACAGCCCATAAATGAAATTCATGTGAAATCAATTTCGAAAAAATTAGAGATTTAAAAGTTACATAAAAAACTGGTCATTTGTAAATATGCTGTGTAATATTATATAAATAAACGACTAAAATAAGAAAAAAAGGAAAAAGCGTAGACACATATGCGATACTTGTATGATAAATAATATCTAATCTGTATCAGATGATTTAATAATTGAATATGCCATAGTATTATGAAAACAAATTCAAAATTTTTTTTTATTTATTTATTTATTTATTTTTTTTGCTCTTGACTGCTTTTTAGTAATTTTTTTTATATTCCATATTTAGAAAGTTTCAGTGCAGTTTGTCAAATATCCCAGAAATTAAATTACACAAATATACAAATAGTTACAAGTGTGAAATCAATTTCGAAATTAAAAGATTTAAAAGTTACATAAAAAAACTGCACATTATAAATTGTGTAGTAATGTAAGAAAAAAAATAAAAAACATAGACGCATGCTTAACTCCTATATGAGAAATAAAATCTAATCTGTATCAGATGGTTTAATAATTGAATATGTCATAGTAATAATGAAGAACAAATTAAAAAATTGAATTTTTCTCGCAACTAACTCGGGTAATTTTTTATTATACCCGATGTTTGCTGTCGAGAAAATTTTACTATTAATATTAGGTTTCTAAGGAGAATTGATTTAAATTTAAATATTTCAATTTGAATAGAATAAACAAATCTAAATATTTCTGATGTTTAAAGTTTAGAAAATTTAATAATTAATATTAGATTTATAAGGAGAACAGATTTAATAATTAATATTAGATTTGTAAAAAAAAAGAAAACAAATTTAATATTAAATATTTCAATTTGAATCTAATAAATAAATATAAGTACTTTTGATGTTTAAAGTTTAAATTTTTTTAAAAGTTAATATTACTTGTGTGGAAAATATATTTAAACTAAAATATTTCAATTAGAAACTAATAAATAAATCAAAATAGTTCCGATGTTTAAAATTTAAAAATTTCTATAATTAATATTAGATTTGTAAATAGAACAGATTTAAAGTTAAATATTTCAATTTGAAAATGATAAATAAAACACGTATAAATCTAATGCTATCAAAATAATATTTAATTAAGAAATATTTTAGTATTCTAATTGTTTGAAAATTTTAATTATATTGCTTTATTACTTTTTAATTAATGTTTGCAATTTAAAAACTGATATGGAATAACATAATTATTTTTAACTATTTATATACATTATACCATCACTTCCTTCTTTACTATTGCTGTATGATTTTAATAAATCTTCTCATTTGCTAAGTCTTATTATGAAAAAAAGTCTGCAATTTCAGTAATAATTATGTTATTATTTTTCGTACTCATTTAAAAGTTGTATAAAATTTGTATTGATATCAATAGCATATGAACTCAGCACTATTGTTGTTTTTCTGTACTCTATTCTAGCTTCTTAAGATTTATATCATTAGTACTTAGCCCTCAATTAAGTAATAATTATTTTTTCAATTAAATATAATTAGAAAAACAATTCCATTCATAAACATTACATATGGCCCATTAACAACAGCTACATCGTATTTAAAACTATAGCATTTTTATTTAAGCGCTTAATGTTTATTTTCTTTTTCTTGAAATTGCCAGAAAAAAATCTAAATCTTATTTTTCTTTATCATTGACTTTATGGGCTTTATCATTGGCTTTATCACGGGCTTTATCACGGGCTTTATCAAATGGGCCTTATCATTTACTTTATGGGCTTTATCATTGACTTTATCTCATAATATACCATTTAAGAGAAGGAAACTTTTTATTTTGATTGTATCATATATGGTACAATACAGTTATGATAACCATAATTTTAAGAATTTTGCCAATTACGGGGAGACATTTTTATTTGTACGTGAAAATTGTCAAGTTATTTTACGAACGTTGCGGTTATAAATATCGTGAGCCTATTTTATAGGTTTAAAAACTACATGTAACCGCAAAATATACTCAAAAGCAAATAAATTTTCATTTCTTGAATACTAGTGAGAACAACTTGAATAATATTTCTGAAGGATAAAAACTACAAATTATAAGGATAATCTTTTTGTAGTTTGAAGCAATTATGTTTTCAATTTTTAAAGCTGCAATTCGTATTGGACAGAATCGAAATTTTGAAACAACGTTATATTCTTAAGCTATATCGATTTTTCACAATATACTCAATTTTGTGAAAAATTGATATTTTTCCAGTTTTACTGATTTTTATTATTTTTTTATCGGTCAATATTTTAATTACCCAAATAAAGCTTATTAACTCTCATGATTATATCTCGTTCGATAATTTTTCTTAAGGTCAAAAAATAAAAGTGTAATATTATCGTTGTTGTAGCAGAATCGTTTAAGAGCTTATCGTTGTTGTCGTATATATTGCTATCTCTAATATCACGATATTATCGCTTGTAATATTTATAGTTATCAGTAATGCTCCCGACATTATCGTATTCACTATTGATCGTAATAGATTACACTCACATCAAATTTCGAGAATACGTTTTTTAAATATGCATATCGTGACATTTGAAAGACATCGATAATTTTACGAAATATCGAGATTACCGAGCTCTAGTTGTTTTGTCTTTTTGTAAACTTGGACCAAAAAGACCATTTTCATGATAGATTTCAATGTGTATTTACGCAAAATATTTCTTTCATTGGAAACTACTTTTATCATATTTAAAATTTAAGTATATCCACATGTTTTATGTAAACTTTTATTTATAAAATTAAAAAAAAGAGATAGTTACTAAATATTTTTTTACTACTTCAACCTCCGCACTTGCTGTTATTTTTTAGTTGCACTCGAGCTTCACTTTTGGTTGACGGATTAGTATTAATATTTAATGACGATTATAAGATAATGCACACACTACTACATTATCACACTATTATATATATATATATANCACAACAGAGGACAGCACAAAGAGAGAGAGAAGCATCCATGCCCAGAGCGGGATTCGAACCCGCAGCCTATGCGCTTCGCAGTCAGGCACGCTAACCGCTCGGCCACCTGACCGGCTATTTGCCAGAATTGTTGCTCATTTCGCGTTACCCAGTGGGCACCTGTGAACCAAAGTCACGGAGGCGAGCAACATTGCCCACGCCACACTGCCACAAACCCGTTTATAGGGTCGGCCACATTCACACATCATACACACAACAGAGGACAGCACAAAGAGAGAGAGAAACATCCATGCCCAGAGCGGGATTCGAACCCGCAGCCTATGGTACTGAACCTTTTAAGGCACAATCGGTGATAGATCAGATGCCCAACCTTCAGCACAGGGAATCGAACCTCGGTCCAAGCCATATTAAACGAAGAATAAACCCATCACATCGCCGCTTTCAAGCTGACGTAACTTAATTTATCTGTCTACTTAAAATTTAGCAATGATCAACCAGTTACCAGTGGTAACCAATAGAAACAGTGCAAACAACTAGTTCCCATTCACAACCCCCAAAATTTCGGCAATTGATTGATTTATTCTACTCAACTCCTCGTCTGGCTCAGATATCTCAATAGCGCCATTTTTTTTCTTCTTAAAATAATAGTTGTTTTTTTTTAAATCCATGCTTAAATCGAACCTCACGAGAGGAAAAAGTAGGAAATTGACAAATCGATCCCGTATCATCAAAGCTTCCGAAAATTTAACTCAAGGCCTCTAACTCACGAGGGTGTGACACCCACTGATGCGCTGCCTTTTAGAGAAATCCAATCCTTTTTCCCTCCGCAACAATGGCCTGCATGCCTGGTTGACTGGCGACTGAAACAAAGCTACATGGTTCGGATCTTTGGTTCAACCAAGTTCACGAATTGTCTTCCAAATATACTTACTCTACATTATGGATGAAAAAGTAACTTTTCCCCCTTATATTATTCGTTGAAGGGGAAAAACGTATTTCTGTATAACAGTCAGTCAAGTATAACAATTTTTAAGAATTGATTATTTTACGCTTTTAATTAAAAGTTTTAGAATATTTTCTTTGTTTTACTTCACATAGTTTTATTTCGGTTAGATCGTCAAAAGAGTTATTTTTTTTTTCTTAATTTTTTCTTTGTTATTTTTCTTTTAATTTTTATTGTACTTTTCTAAGAAATAAATGGTTCACTTAATAACAAAGAAAATGCTTTGCTGAAGATAAGCATTACTTTTAATATAAATTTTCATAAGAGGACATTTTGGAATATAATTTGATTTGACGTCGCATTACTAGAGCCTTACTGATCTGCTATTTGCGAAGTTATTGGCGTTGTTTGGCGCAGTAAGTCCTATCAGATGATAAAAATCGCCCATTCTACACAGTCCTCATCTTCCCATCTCTGCATCTCGCTCAAGAACCGTTATTACACTTTTTGCAGCTCTGATGCAACTGGGATTTATATTACAGGATTTCGAACCACTTAGACATGATCCGACACCTCCTATCACGTGAATCGTGTCGTGGTTTAAGCCATCGTATGCGAAGTTCCTACCCACCAGTACTGATTGGCGAGTTTAAATTATATTCGTTGGTAAAAAAATAAGATGTACAGCGTGCAAAAAATAAAGGGAACACCCTGAATAACTTTTGATCTAAACATCTGATTTTCGGGTTCTAGAACTCAATCTTAATGGTTCAAGGAAGTGACCTCAATTATGCTAATCAGTTAGGGCAGAAGATATTTTAAGTTAAGAAATCACAAAAACGTACTAACCTCGAATAAATATAACTTTTTTTTAACGAATTGTGATTTCTGACCACCGAAATAAAAAAGGGTAGCCGCAATCTGGAAAATATGGTCCCAATAAGTTTGGTTAGGAAAGCGGTCCAAAGTTTGAACCCCTTCATGTTAATTTTATCATATTTAAGTGAAAGTTCCGCCTTTTATTTTCTTATAAGATAAAGTGTTTTGTACCTGAATGAAAACTTGGTCTTAAATGTGGTTGAACTTTTTTATTATTTCATGGTTTATTCTTGAACCAGAATATAAACAAACTTAATAGAGTATTAAGGTGAACTATGTTTCCAGTTTTATTTTTTCTTGTTCTTGGAAAAAATGTAATGTGTTTCAAGCTTGGATAGAAATTTACACAAAAAAAAAATGATTTTATGAAAGATTTAAGAAGATGTTATATGAGGCATGATTCAACTTATATTAAGCCTCAATCATAATTCATTTTATTTTTTTAATAAATTTTAAAAAAATTTTTTGTTTTGTTTGAAAGTTGATGTTATAAAAGTTGAAATATTCAAAATATATCCCGATTTCTTGTTTAATTGAAATCAGTAACCAATCGAAGCTCAATTCTTTCACGAACTCTCTTCATCGATTGTATTTAATTTCGAAATGGATATAAAGAAAGTTCATTGCTTACACAAACCTCCATATCAGAAAACGGACAATGTGGATGAGTCTACAAAATAAACGTTCTTCACTTCATAATGGACTTTTTTTTTCTTCTGACAGTGCTCAAGGGTTACCCTTTCTATTTTAAAGTTGAGCAATCAGCGGCTGAATCTCTTAGAAAGTTGTTCAAGATGAGGCCCAAGCGCACTGAACCGTTAAATATGTTAGGAGTAGGTTATATAGAAGATTCTGGAGCCCTTATGAGCTAAAAGCTTGCTTCGTCTTTGTGTTCGATTCCACCTGCTCTTCATGGCCTCCCTCCCCAATTCCCATTGTTTCCCTTTCGTTGAATCTGAAGAGAAGAAATCGTTCTAGAATGAACAATGACCAGCCATTGCTGGTGTTAGATGTACCGCGCCGATTGAAATGTGTCGCCTCTTAAGTTGTGCAAGTTTTTCCGAAGTCTTTTTTAAAACAACCCTCGTAAATGGAAGGAAGTGTTTATCAACGGTGCCTGATCATTATGTCATCGTATACTTGCAAGAGATGATGGCAAGGCAACCGTGCGTTAAGCATTAATGGGCAGATATTGTTTTCTATCAGACCCTTACACTTTGGCGCTTCCAGAGACAAGCATTTTCACTTGTTATTTGAATTATTTATTTTGCGTTTTTGTTAATGTTCGCGCTTTAATTTTATCTTAGTTAGAATCGTTAGCTGCGTGAAGAATTTATGAATAATATTTTCGGTAGCATGTAGGGGAACAGATTTCCTATTGAGCGGTCATATATTAAAAATTCGAAGAAGAAAAATTTATCTTTGATATGCTTAGTTCCTGAAAATAAATTGCATCGAAATACAAACAAAGTTGATATACTTAAAATTTAATGTGTGCTCACGTCTTTCCTATATACGTATTTGGAAAGGATTGTAAAGTTTGCTACTTATACGGTTAAAAAAAAATCTGGTAAAATTACCGTTCTATATGGCAATGACATTTCAATTAAAAAAAGACAACATAATACTGGTTAATAATAGCAAAATATGTGGTTTTCAAACCATCCATTTGGTAACTTTTCCGTTCATATGATGACGATTTACCTTAAATTCTGGTTTTTGACATTATAGTTCGTATAACCACACATTTAGTAAAAAATACAATACCGAAAAGTTATTTTAACCAAATAAATGGGTTTTTTATACCATGACTTAAGGTATCAGCATAAAATTACCATACTTTACCACATTTACCAAATTTTTCACATATTATAAAACCATACTTCACTGTCAATTTTAACAAAATCATTACCTAAGCGTTTCAGTAATAATTACCGAATTTTTTGGGGTTCCCATAGAACCAGAAACATTATAAATTTTACCATATTCTTTTAGTTTTATCCATCCTTTTTTATAAGTGTTTGTTTGCATTTATCTTAACAGTAATATTTTGATTAATTTTATGCTATATCATAAAAGTGAAAGAAGCGAAAAATATTCAAAATTATGCCTTACTAATACATATATTAATGACGTGTACTTGATGGTGGTGTGGCAAAGAGAAGGCATACAAAGTTAGTTCGTTTTTTTATTATTAATTTTTAAGAAACTATCATTTATACTTCCTTTTTAAACTATGTATAAGGATTATCGAATTGTAGTCAAGTCTGAAAAAACTGTCTATTTTACTTTTGCAAAACAAGGCTACTTTAAGTTTGAAAGTGTTTTCTTATTTTATTTCAATGTAATTTTCTGCGTTAAAACTACAGGGGCTTAATATTAGCAATTAATTACAGTGATGTGAATGAATGTTTACAGAGAAAAAAAAATTACATTTCTATTTTTTATTATTTTGAAAACAATATGGAGCATTATTCGATCTTATTTTTTAGCAGTCTAAAGCTATAGTTTTAAATATTGAACTCATTAAAAGAAATAATTTTCAACAACTTAGAACTATTGAAAGGAACCATATCTTTTATTCGGCATAAATACCTGATTTCTCAAAAATAATAAATATCGATTTAATAATTCGATTTAATAATTGATAATTTCTCAAAAATAATAAATAAAATTTGGTTCTATTTTTTTCAAAATAACTAAAGATTAAATTAACATATATAGGTATCAAATTTGAGTATAAAAATATATAATATGGAAAAAAAACCAGTTAAGGCAGGCTTTATTTTTAAAAAATTACTACTTTTTTAATGAAAACCAGAAGTATTTTTGGTAAAACTAGCAATTTTTATTACAGTTATATATTTTAAGAAATAATGCTCAACATTCATGTGTATAGAATTTATAATCTGAGCAATGTTTTTTTTTTATATTAAAGCAATGATCTATAGCAGTGTTTCCCAAACTTACGACTTTTGTGTACCCTTTATAAATTTTTCGTAACGCTGTGTACTCTAATAAAAAAATTAATGTAGATTTTACTATAAAAAAATTGCATAAAAGTTAAAAATTACAACTGGCTTTTAACAATACTAATTATTAACTGTTAACTCATCGAAAAATAGCCAATTGAAAAATACTTAATTGTAAATTTTCAAGGAGAGCTTTGTTTTTAAATAAAATTTTTTTGAAATGTTCTTTTGTGGTAATCGCATAAGAACGCGTACCCCAGCTAAACTGCTCCCGTACCCCTGGGGGTACGCGTACCACACTTTGGGAAACACTGATCTAGGGAATCATTTTTTTGATTGAAAGCACTCTCATAAAAGTTAATATTTAGTTACTTTTTTACTATCATTTTACATTGAGAAAAAAAAAACATAGTCAAAACTTCCAGAACTTGGTAATGGTGAAATTTAACGTGTTTGTGGCTCTGTGGGAACACCAAAAATCTCAGTAGTATTTTACCAAAGTGCTTTGATAATGAGTTTAATAAAATTTGGTAATTTTGTCATTATACCTTAGAGCCTGGTATAAGAAACAATAACCCGTTAAATTTACTTTTCAGTTTTGGCAATTTTTACTAAATGTGTGGTAATAAGAACTATAATTTTGTAAACCAAAATTTCTGGTAAACCGCTACTCTGTAAACGGAAAAATCTCCAATTGAATGGTTTAAATACCGTATAATTTTTTAACCAGAATTATGTTTTTTTTACTTGGAATGTACAGTACGGTAGTTTTTCCAGTTATCTTTTTCTATGTGCATCTCTCTCAATTTCTCTAATCTGTAAATTTTGTATTTGACCTTTGAGAATCAAAATAAATGCGTTGAAAAAGCTAATTCTTTAAAACCATTTTCTTTAAATAACACTGAATTTAGGGTGGTTTAAATATATAATTGTATTTAATCAACATAAGCACGATCTGGAGATTTCCTACCAACTGCCTATTCACAGAATCGTAAAATACCTATAAAAATATTAGCATAAACTGCCTCCGAATTCTTTCTTCGAACGCCATTTTCTTGATTTTGCCATCTCTATTCCACGATAATCCCAATAATTGACGAAAATACGCTTTATTCCAGCATTGTTTATTCCTCCGTTCTACAATTCACACTTCAAAAGATTTATTCCTGGTCTCACAACATAATACATTCTATGGAAATTCAAAACAAAAACGTTGTGGTTTCCTTTCCTCCAAAAGTAAATAAAAAAATGGCATTTCCCGAAACTTCATCGCTAAGGTCTATCATCTTGCCAAAATGGTAGGCAAAAATCAGCCAAGCTTGGCATACTAAATCTACTCAGCTTCCAAAGGCGTGCCAAGACGCTACTTGAAAGTGTTTTGGTTAGTAAGGCATTCCATCTTTTATGGGCATTTGAAGATAGAAGTACGATTGCCATCACTCTAGTTATTGCTGCCATTTATCTTGACATTTGAATACTGACAGGAATATTTAGTGCTAGACATCGTCATGAAAATATTGCCTGTTATATAGTTCATATTTTCCATAAATTATGGAAAGCGAGTTTCCTATTTATAGTCATAAAAATTCAACGTGATTATAAGCTGAGATATTAGTTCCTCCGTAGTTATCATTCTTTTCAGAAACTGAATAAGTTTGTGGATTCAGGTTGTTAAGGCTTGGGTTCATTAATTATGGAAAAATGAAATGTTCTCTGGGTTTTAAAATTACAGAAAGAAGATAGGTTAAAACTCTTGTCATTATACGATATTAACAGATAAACTGTTTGAAATTTCTCGGAAAAAATAATTAACTTACAATTTTTTTCATTGTTCTCATTGTTATATGGAACCAAAACAGTCAAACAACCATAAAAATAGATGGTAATAAAACTTTTAACTATGAAAAAAATCGTTTATTGACTGTTTTCATTTATTGTATCCGACTACTTTCGACAGCTTTTTTTTAAAAATATTAATATAAAATTTAAAAAAAAAAACAGTTTATTTGTTGTATTATACGTAATAACTTATAAAACAAGCAAAAAAATTTTAATATTAGTTTAAAAAGCCATTTTTAGGTAGAAAAAAATGAGGCATATTTTTGCATATACGCTAAACACAGTAAAGAAATTTCTATTGCTTAAAACAAAAAATCCTTTGAGGATTTCATTACTATCAACACTATCGTTATCAACTGTGTTTTGAACTATTATCTTAAAAGTCAATGCATATACTACTGAGTTAGGGATCAATGTAGTTATTCTACTTTTTTCTCTTAGTCTTAGTCGGTTTTTTAACCATATCAGTTGTAAACGGTTTCAAAACCATAAAGGTAAAAAATTTTCCTAATCGTTAACTTTACAGTTAATTGAATAGACAGGCTGCTACCGGTAGCTTTACCGTAATTTTAGAATGAGAATTCTACCCTTGTATAAATTACGCAGTTGTTGCCAAATTTTCTCGCGGAACTTACTTCAGCATTATTTGGTTTCTGCAAACTTAAGGCTTTTGTTCAAAACTACATGTTTTACAGCTGATATCGCTTTTCTTTTACATACTTATTTTACTTTTTTTTATTAAAAGGTGGTATTAAGATTATTTTGACTGTGTAAGTTATAAAGCGGTAACTATGCAATATGGTTTACCGGAAGAAAAATTTTTTTTAATCAACCTTGCATTTGATAAGCAAGAATATTTTTAATGTGGCTTTTTAAAGAATTTTCAAACCAAACTTGTTCGACTGTACAAAGTTACTTATTGCTCAAAATTGCTCAAAAAAATATTGGGTTTATATTTTAATCGAGGTTATATTTTAATTAAATTCGTATCATTAATATACCATATGTCACAAAATTTTCAAGTTAGATGGTTTAAAAGAGTATAGGTGAAGGAATGAAATATGTAACCAAAAATAATTTTTAAATAAATTACATTGAGTTTCGCTTTATATATATATCGATTTTTTTGGCAATAAATAGGTTTATAAGCAAAATTAAGAGCTATTCAATAAAACGACCTAAAGTGTTTTCTATTAACACAAATTGGAATAAAATTTAAAATTTTATAATTTTGCTTGATTATCTCAACAAATTAATCCGCCCACTTGTTTTTTCAAATTCTTATTTACTGTTTGGTTACAATAAAAACTCATTTTAAACCTTTTTCGCATAAGCAATAATGTGAAAAGTTAACTCCTAGTATTTCTTCGCGATTTATATGACTATTTTGTAACAATTACATTAACTGCATTAGTTAACTCCACACAGTTTTACATAAAATAAATCACAAAACAAATATAACTTATCAGTATACAATTTATATGCCAATAATATACTTAACATTTATAACTTAGTATCATAATCAAAACTATCTCCCCGTTTAATAATTGTAAATTAGTAAATCAATATGGTATCATAAAATGTTGCACAATAAGATATTCTCATAGAATTATTTTATAATGTAATAAAAGAACACCACTTGTAATTTTGAGCCTTGAGTTCTGAAGTAGCTAATTGCCCCGATTGTCACTTCCCATTTTAATAAATATATTACATAAATAATTGAAATAACAAAATAAATATAAATAACAAAATGGTTAAAATTGATAAGGATAGCTTCAACAAATGTACTTATATTAAATAACTCTGCAATCAAAACAAATCAGAATAAAAATACAGTTAATTAGAGATAAATAACTAATTTACAGGCAAATATTATAATAACTTTGTTGTGTTGTAATAACTTTGTATTATTGTAATAACTTTTATTACATTTATGTTGATGAAGTCTTAAGATTTTCCAGATCTTTTTTGTCTCAATTGAGTATCCCATTACAATATTTTTCTTTTTAATAAGAATGCAGCGATAATAATGAAATATGGCTTAAGACAATTACCTTTTTATGTTATGTAAAGATATTGGATAAAAATCGTTATTAAATTATTTGTGTTTATTTTTGCAATGACAGTTATTAGCTGACGTAAATAAAATCTTTAATCATGCATGCTTAATTTTTTTTTACTTCATTGATAAGTATAAAAAATAATATTATATACCTAGTTCATATAGCTTACTACATCTTATTTTGTTGTAGCTTATTACATCAAAAAATATTATTTCATTAGCTGTCTTTAAGAATATTTATTTAAAATTTTAATTTATGTACTTCTGTTAGTACACCCAAACTAATTTTTTATTATGCAAAGGTTTACATTTATTTAATTTTTTACACGTTTTAAATTTAAATTGTTTTAGGGTATTTAAAATAAATTTTTCAAAAAAAAAAAATATTTTTTAGGTGAATAACTTTTTTAGGAGTTAAAATCTTAATTTTGATAAAGAAAAAACCTATTTTATTGATCATTAAAAAATGTTCAGTTAATTTATATTAATTGAGTAAATTGTTTTATTACGAAAAATTGTATGTAACAAGCAGCTACTAAAAATATTTGCTCACAACTTTTATATGCATACTTAAATTCTATTGTAATATGCTAACACACTTTCGTATGAACAAATATTTAAATTTAATTTACTTTTTGCATCTGCTTTGAATTTAAAGTAACCGAGGTAAACTCTAAAGTAACTGTTTTTCAGGAAAATATTTTAAAAAAATTTCTTTCTTTGGTAAATAACTTTTTTATTGGGGTTAAACTCTCAATTTTGACAACGAAAATACCTTATTCCATTGTTCCTAAAAAATGCCAAAGATGAATAGCGCTGTCTTGTTTTCTTATATATTTTTTCTATTTTTTTATTTTCTTCGCATAAGAAAAGAAGAATTCTTCTATGGTTGACCAAACCTTTTCGTTCCTAGTGTTTATAAGCTAAAAATACATTTTTTACGACCCAAATAAGATCCATGTGCTTCAGAGGATGTATAAATATTGATCAGAAACCGGTCTTTGTGAATTTATTGTTAAAATAAATCTCACAAGATTTTAATAAATAATTCATGTAAGGATGAAAATTTTATTTTATTTTAAATAATTTTTTTCACTGATAACTTTATATTCAATTTTTAACTTTCCTTTCGAAACATAGACAGTAGCATTTGGTATGAACCAGTTTATCAATAACTAAGAAGACTAGAGTTATTTCTAAAGCAATGAGAATAGAATAATAAGTGGGTGTTTTGATACCGTTGAAAAACAGAGAGTGATGTTGATGAAACAAATAAATCATTCATAATTATTGCTCTCTTTATTTTTAAATGAATTTGTAGTTTAGAAGAAAAAAAAGGTTAGTAAGGAGAATGCCTGTTTTTAAACACTTAAAAGTGTAACTAATTTTATTAATTGAAACAAAACTTTTGTTCAATTTTTCAAAAGAATATGTTCTTATTAATAAAACGTTTCATTATTACTTTTTATTTTTATAATGCATCTAGAAGAAACCAACTTTCATTGTCTCATATTTATGAACAAATTTTTTCACCTATCAAATTTATTTCATAATTTTATAACCGTCGTTGAACAACCGACCCAATTTTTGGTTTTACGACTTCTAATATTCAACTCCGTATCCTTGTAGTTTTGGACTCAATCCAGAAGACAAGGGAACTCCTGTATCAAGTGTTGGGAGAAATCTTCCTTTGTGGAGGACTTTTTGATGGAACTAGCACTCATTTACGTTGTATGGAGAGGAAAACCACGAGAATCTCCCACGGTTAGCCTGACTGCAAGGGGATTCTAACCCATAATCCGTCTACCACAGAGGTTTTAAGTCAGCCCTGTGGTTGGTGCAAGCCGGATGCGGATTCGTATCGACCAGTCATCTCTGGGATTCGAACCCGGTTCACCTCAATTGAAGGCGAACGCTCTATCACCTGAGCCATCACGGCTTTCACCTATCAATTAAGCTAAATATCAATAATTCCATTCCAAATAATTTTATTTTAAAAATATTTTATTTTTTCTGGAAAAAAAATCTCATAGGCTAATATGATTTGTCTTGGAATATATTGTGAGAATCGTACAATTTTTGCAAAGCTTAGAAACAAAATGTTTTTAAAGAAACGTTTATAAAATTTCTTTTTACCAAAATGTTTATAAAGCATTCTGGCAAAAGCCCGTTGAGGGCCAGGGATCATGGAGGTTAAAGCTCCACAATTTCGTGACCAATTACTAGATAGGGAAAATGCGTTCAACACTGCTCACTACCCGCTTTACGCCCCAGACAAGCTGTTACCCATCGATCTGAAATTTCGTGGGCTTCAAGCCGCCACTGGGGATCGAACCTCAGTTCTTCGTGATGACAATTCATTGAATTAACCACTGAGCCATAGCGCCTCCAAAAATGTTTATTTTTACAACAACTATTTAAATGTCAAAGCGGACCCGTCACAAAATATTTTATCCTAAAAACAGATCCTCATACAATATTTCATCCTAAAAGCGAATCCTTCATAAAATATTTCATCCTAAAAACGAATCCTTCACAATATTTTTCATTCTGAAAATGGACGTTTTATAAAATTATTTTATTTAAAAGTGAAGTCGATGATGTATTTAATTATGTTTATTTTAGATTCCGTAAACAGGTAGGTTTTTCTCAGATTCCAATTACCAAAAACATGACCTTTCACAAAAAAAATTTGTACAGGACTTAGTAGTGATTTGGCATAAAATCTAAAGGTAATGGTTAAAAAAAATGCCATATTTCTTTCAAATCATATGATTGCAGAGTATTCTATTATTTAAAGTTGAAATGAAATTAAAAAAATAAAATTTTTTGTTGTTTTCTAATTTTATAATTTTTTTTTCGTTGAGTAAAATGTGCTACATATGTCTTTAGGAAATAAATTACTTAATTTCAAAATCGCCAAAATTTTGAAATAATTTGCCATATATTTTATTTAGAATGTATAAATGCAGGTTTTGCTTATACTTTTGTTATATTTTATGTTGTTTTATTTTATTTTGTGTTGAAGGAAATAAAATGAAAGAGCGGCCTTTTGCAATTGTTTACTAATTTTTAATTTTAAACTTTTTTTTAGAATGAGATATAATATAATACTTTTAGTTTGGTTATATATTACTCGACTTACGCAGCTTGCACGTCGTGAAAAATGTTACCATATTTTTTTTATAAAATGTATGAATGTCTACACATTTATTTTATTGTTTTGTTCTTTTATTCTGTTTTAGGTTGAATGAAATAATATAAAAGTTTATTTTTTTCTAACTTTTAATTTCAAAATTTTTTTGTTAAATAAAAGAATGTGTATAAAGCATTTTTAGGTAAAAATTCTACTTTAATAACTTTTAAGATGTAATAAACTTTACTATATTTTATGAAGATTATTGAATATCTGAAGAAGATTATCGAATATCTGAAACTAACGTTTTCTTATACTTTTACACTGTAACAAATTCCGGATCAAATGACGGTAAAAAGTACCGGAAACATGGGTGCATGCATAATCCGTAAAATTTATTTTACGACAAAAACCCTTTTTACCGTAAAATTTAATAGCATATATTTTACAGTAATAATAATTTAACTACAGTGATTTTACAATAAATATTACAGTGAAAATTAAGGTATATTAGCTTTTTGTTCTGTTAAATTTTATAGTAAGAAGTACAGACTCTTTAGGTGCCAAAACATTTTACCGGAATTTTTTATTGGGTGCGTTTACACTTTGTTATTTCTTTCTTTCATAAACTCAAATTAATTATGCAAAATTTCCACGCATTCTTATGAAAATCTCTAAATTTTACACAATTATAAATCTCTTGTGCCGTATTTCAGCAATTAATAAGGACTCCCTTGTTGATAAGAAAATGTCCTCATTCCGCAGACTTGTTCTTAGTTGCTAAACTCGATCGGTTTCAGCTCTCCTTGACATAGATTTACGAACTGGTGCGACAGAAACCTGTAATCTCATTAAAAAAGAATTTGTTTCTAATATATCAATAACTTTATGAAGTACATCATTTGTATTTTTCCTTTATTTCAATTGTCGTAGCAAACTTTGGATCATCATTCAAATACAATAATGGCATTAAATGTGTATTGTAATTGGTTTTGTTATATGATCAAAAATGAGGCAGTTTTATATAAACGTGTGATTCGTGTTACTCAGTTATTTATTTGAATTTAAAATTTTTGAAAACTTCATCATTCGTTTCAATTGCTAGTTCGAAGTCATTAAATAGCGTTGGAGTAAAGCATTTCTTCTTTGTAGAAAATTTTAATACATTTTCTTTATACGCATGTAATGTGTATTTAGAAAATTTAAAATATTTATTTCTAATTTACAATTAAAAAATGCTATAATCAAGTGAGAAATAATATGCAACTGCATATTATTCAAGTAACTATGACTGCATAATATGCAGTAAGTATATTATGCAGTAAGTATACTATGACTGCATAATATGCAGTAAGTATATGTATATCATGAATGTAATATGCCTAATTAACATTCATGAAATTTTTTTGAAGCAATAGGAAATTCATGTTGCAAAATTTTTTTAAAAAATCGTTAAATATTTCTTAAAAGTAAAACATGCTATTATTTAAAATAATGCTATAGTTGCAAACGTTATAATTTATTATAATATGCATGGACAAAGACAAGTAGAAATTTTACATAATTAATGCTAGTCATGTTAATTTGCGACAACGTTTTGAGCATTTTCTGAATCATGCAAAAACAGCATTTTCTACAAAAATTAAATATTTTTTTCCTTTTTCTATATAATATTATTTTCAACTCTTGTAAAATTTATTTTTTCTTGTTTACCACCATTCAGAACTGTTATTTTGATCTTTTTAAAAATGTGTTTAAAGATATAGTGTTTCTTCAACATGTGCTAAAAATAGTGATTTATCAATTGACAAATTATTGAAGCTAATAACTTATTTCATATTTTTTTCATGTTTTTGCACTTATTTTCAAAAAAAGCTAACCATATATACATAATATACACGAATGAGCGAACTTTATTCGCAGATTATCGTCTTACTGATAATGAAAAAGAATTTATTTAATATTTGCATTAAAATGTTTTTAAATTACTTAGATTTTTGATATACAAGGAAAACCAATTTAAGGTAAAACAAAATAAATCAATAACTAGTTTTATATCTTCAAAAAACTGCTAAGGTTAAAGAAATATTAACTGGTATGTATATGATAATACAAAGAAGAGTTTTATAAAAATTAAATTAAAAAAATCTGAAATTTTCGAACAAATTTCGTTAAAAATTGATTGTAACGAAAAGGTTGAAACCAGTCAATAATTTTTTTTTTTTTTAGATTTTTTATTCGTAGAAAGTTTTTTTTTTATTTTTATCTACATTTGTTACCAACATAATGAAAAGATTTCATTCTGAAATCAGTTATTCAAATAAATGAAAAATCAGGCTACTTATTAATTAATAATCTCTTTTAAAAGATGACTTATTTTCGTTAAAATTAGATACAAATTTCGTTCAAATTAGAGGGTGATGAAAAAATTGAAATCAGTCAATAAAACGTTTTTTCCTTCTTTTTTTTTTTTTTTTTTTGAGATTTTGTATTCATAGAAAGTTTTTTTTTTATCTACATTTGTAGCCAACATAATAAAGAAATTTCATTCTGAAACCAGTTATCCAAATAAATGAAAAGTCGAGCTACTTATAAATTAATCATCTCTTTTAAAAAATAACTTAAAGTAATAATTTAATATTTCAATACGTTTTCATTCATGGAAGTAAAATAATGTTTATAATTCTAATTTCATTATTTAGAAATTCGCCTTAATTGCTTGTTTGCGCCTTAATTGCTTGATAAGTTACTTGTGTAATAGTGATGCTAACAAGTAACAACTTACTCGTCGTTCGTAATATAATAAATGAGGCTTTTTTTAAAGCTTAAAATGCCAGTACAAAACGCCATTGTTGTGTAAGATTGAACTAAGTTCTGTAACACCTGTCGTTTGTTTGTAGCTCTATTAATGAAAAATATATATTGCGCTTTGTGATATTTTTAAGTTTAACGCTTGATACCTTTAAAAAGATTTCTATAAAATTATTAGTTGTTAGAATTAATTAACTATATTTTACAGTTTAATATTAAAATTAGATGCTAAATTTAATTCATAATTTAAAATGAAAACTTTTCTGTTTATTATCTTTGTTTATTTTAAATTTCAGTTACCTTGACTTAATGAAAATCATTAAGTTTGCGTGAATATTATCTTACTTTATTTTATACCCGGCATTAAACAGCAGACCTAATTCTGTGCTCACGACTATCAATGTTCAACTCCGTTGTCTTGTAATTTTGAACCCAACCCAGCAGACAAGGAAACCCTTAGATGAGGCATTTGGAGAAACTAGCCTGAGTGGAGAACTTTTTGATGGAAATAACCTGCATTTGCGTTACATGGAGTGGAAAACCACGAAAACTTCCCACTGATAATCCGATGGCAAGGGGATTCTTACCTATCATCTATCTACTACTGAGGATATCTTCGTCAGCACTGTGGCCATTGCTAGCCGGCTGCAGAATTTGTATCAACCAACCACCGCTGAGATTCAAACCTGTTTCTATCAACAACAAAAATTTTAAAAATTTCAAAATTAAATTTTTTTTCATAATTATAGAGCAAACAAAACATTCGTTGTGATTTGCAAAATATCATCAATCAAATTGAAATTTATCCGTTTCAAAAAATTTATTAAACAAGCTAATTACTTTAATTGCTTAACTAAGATTACTTTTAATTGTTCTCTGAGTCAACGATTGCTTAACTCATTGTATGATTATAATACATTTTGGGCACACAAAAAATCAAATCCATTTTATTTATTATTTTACACGATTCAGTTTTTGGTAAACAAAATCAGAATTAAAACTCCCAAAAATTAGCTAGATCTATTTTTTTTTATCGAAGTCAAACTGCTAGAAATTCGTTTAATTAAATCCACATATTCGAATTTAATCCTATTATTTGATTTTATTATTTAATATGAAAGAAATTATTTTATTTTGAACTCAAATTCAATGCTGAAACACGTCATAGAAACTGGGACAAAGCATTTAGTAAAAGAAACCGGTTGATTCTACTTTTCTACCAAAACCAGATGGGATTTAAGTTCATTTAATTGAATCAATTGAAATCAAATTATAGCGAATTAAGCATTAAAGTATTTAGTAAAAGAAACTTTTTGAAATTAATTTTTTCCCAAAGCCAACAGTGACTTAAATCCATTTAATTGAACCAATTTAAATAGAAATTATATTATATTATTCAAATTTATTAGTTAATATGAAAATACTATTTTAATTTTCGAATTTTTTAATGTAAGTCTTTTGATTCAAACCTGATTTGTTCGATTCAAATTATTGTGATTCGCATATCGAGCCTAATTTAGAAATTGTTATAAGCTGATTGTGTAATCAGTTTTTGGTAAACAAATTCAGAATTAAAACACGCTTAATTAGCTAGATTTTTTCCTATCAAAGTTAGAACTGGAATAAATCCATTTAATTAAATCCGCAGATTAAAATTTAATCATATTATTTGAATTTATTATTTGATAAAAAAAATGATTTTATTTCGAACACAAATTCAGTGCTAAAACACATCATAAGAACAGGAACAAAGCGTTTATTAAACAAAACCGGTTTAAGCCACTTTTTTCCCAAAACCAGCAGTGATTTATGTCCTTTTAATTGAATCAGTTCATATCGGATTATATCATATTATTCAAATTTCTTTGTTGATATGAAAAATAAATTTTATTTTTCGAATTTTTTAATGGAAGTCTTGATTCAAACCTGATTTGTTCGATTCAAATTATTATGATTTACATATTGAGCCTAATTTAGAAATTGTTATATGCTGATTGTGTTATTAATTTTAGGTAAACGAATTCAGAATTAAAACTCGCTTAATTAGCTAGATTTTTTTCCTATCAAAGTCAGAACTGGAATAAATCCACTTAATTAAATCCGCAGATTAAAATGTAATCATATTATTTGAATTTATTATTTAATATAAAAGACATTATTTTATTTTGAACCCATTGTTAGTAATGAAAAAATTATTTCATTTTTCGAAATTTTTTTATTGAAGTCTTTTGATTCAAACCTGATTTGTGCGATTCGTATTATTATGATTTGCATATTTTGTCTAATTTAGAAATCGTTATGTAATCTGCTTTTGTTTATTGGTATAACAGATTCATCTAAATACTTATAACAACAGAAACAGGACATTTAGTCAGCAAAAGCTTTTGTTTATTGGTATAACAGATTCATCGAAATACTTACAAGAACGGAAACAAGACATTTAATCAGCAAAAGCAGCCTGATCCATATTTTCCAGAGAAAATTCAGATGCAAACCTGTGGAATTGAATTACATTATGCATATTTATTAGTTAAACTAAATCTATATTAGTAAATTTATTTGAATACTATATTGTTAATGATTAATTACCTATTATTTTTTAATAATTTATAAAAGAATAAATTGGGAATATTGAGTTGAAAATATGATTTTTTTTTTTCTCGCCGCAGAATAATTCCGCGCACATTTACCAAAGAGTTGTTAGGATTCAAACTTTTATAAATACGGTATATCTTTCGCTTTTTTTTTTATTTTATTTAATTTTTTTGTCGCTGCGGTGTTTACTTTTGCTTCAGAGTCATTTAACTGAAAAGCTCCGGGTGACCACACACTTCCACACTCTGCTGCAATAAAATAATATTTAGATTCACTATAGTAAAATGTTACATGGCGTATGCACTTGTAAAATTCACAGAAGGTTAAACCTCGGCTATTTCTCCCTAATTATCCATATCGGGAAAAAGTATGTTTTCGATTTCTAAACCTAACGTTTTTCTGCAATTAGTTAAATNACATTTAATCAGCAAAAGCTTTTGTTTATTGGTATAACAGATTCATCGAAATACTTACAAGAACGGAAACAAGACATTTAATCAGCAAAAGCAGCCTGATCCATATTTTCCAGAGAAAATACAGAAGCAAACCTGTGGAATTGAATTACATTATGCATATTTATTAGTTAAACTCAATCTATATTCGTAAATTTATTTGAATACTATATTGTTAATGATTACCTATTATTTTTTAATAATTTGCGTTATAAAAGAATAAGTTAGGAATATTGAATTGAAAATATGATTTTTTTTTCTCGCCACAGAATAATTCCGCGTGCACTTACCGAAGAATTGTTAGGATTCAGATTTTTATAAATACGGTTTATTTTTCGCTTTTTTTTTAATTGTTTTTTTTTTTTTTTTTTTGTCGCTGCGGTATTTACTTTTGTTTCAGACTCATTTAACCGTAAAGCTCCGGGTGACCACACTCTTCCACACTCTGCTGCAATAAAATAATATTTAGATTCACTATAGTAAAATGTTACTTGCCGTATGCATATGCGATCATGCAGTATGCACTTGTGAAATTCACAGAAGGTTAAACCTCGGATATTTCTCCCTAATTATCCATATCGGGAAAAAGTATGTTTTCGATTTCTAAACCTAACGTTTTTCTGCAATTAGTTAAATGTATCGTAATTAATTCTAATTTGTCTGTATTTATTCAACTCAAACAATGAAATATGCAATTAAGTATTTGAAAATCTGACTTTAGATCGTGAATTATTTAAGATGTTAGTTTAATCTCGAATATTTTTCTCCCTAATTATCCGTATCGGAAGAAGCATGTTTTTGTTTTCGATTTCTAGACATAACGTTTATCTGCATTTAGTTCAATGTATCGTAATTAATTCAAATTTGTCTGTATTTATTCATCTCAGTCAATGGAGTATGAAATTCAGCATTTAAAAATTCGTCTATTTTTGACCGTGAATTATTTAAGGTGTTTTTAATAGATAATTGCCCATATCGAAAAAAAACATGTTTTGGTTTTCGATTTCTGAACAACGTTTGTCGGCACTTAGTTTAATGTATCGTAAATAATTCAAATTTGTCTGTATTTATTCAACTCAGGCAATGAAGTATGTAATCGAGTATTTGAAAAACATACCGTTTTAGATCGTGAATTATTTAAGGTATTAGAAGTTTTTTGTTATTGTTATTTGTAAACATTTGTAATGTAATTTGATTTTTAAGTAACTTTAATTAATTATCGCTCACTATTAATGAGTAATATTAAAATAATATGATTAGTAATTAAATTATTTTTTTTAAATATTGTTTTAGTTTTTATTGTAAAAAGTATTTTCTTATAAAAAATTCTCATTTAACATTACTCTCTAGATAAATTATTTCCAACTAGAAATGACATGACTTCTACTAATTTGACTTGTAAATAGTAAATGAATTGCCTATTACTAATTACGATCATTAATTAAAATCGTATACAAGTATTTAAAAAAAAATTAAACTTTTTACTCGAGGAAAAAAAACCTGGAAGCAAAATATCTAGAGTGAAATCGCTGCAGATGAATTGGAAATGCACGAATTTTATCGTTAAAGTATTTAATCGTTTCCTAATTTTAAAATGTGAACTTCTAGTTAGGAAAAAAATTAAGCACATCATTGTATTTAAACCACACGGAGAAAAAAATATTGCTAAAATCACCGTACTCTATAGTGATGACATTTCTGGTAAAATATATGTATGCATATATATAAAAACAGAATTCTGGTTAATAAAACCATAATATACGGTATTTATACCATTCCTTTGGTAACCTTTCCGTTCATATTGTAAGGTTTACTGGAAATTCTGTTATTCAAAGTTATAGTTCTTATTAAACACACATTTACTAAAAAGTACAAAACTGAAAAGTAAATTTAAGCCAATAAATTATTTTTATACTATGCAAAAGATATCTTGATAAAATTACCAAATTTTATCACCTTTACCAAATTTTGTCACATATTATAAAACCATATTTTATTGTTAAAAATCATTACCAAAGCGCTAGTAAAAATTACCTTGCTTTTGGATGTTCCCATAGAGTCAGAAACACGGCAAATTTCACCCTTTTTTGGTAGTTTTGACCATATTTTTTTCTCAGTGCACTTACATTTTTGTGTAATGTAAGCACATTACGACACACTTGGCAAATAGTGTGAAATATATTGGCTTCAAATGTACTCGACTATCTAAGTGAGTACTGTGTTTTTTTTCTTCGAAACTTTATTCCAATGTGCAGTAGTTTAGATTGCTCCTCAAAGCATTGCTGCTAAGTTTTCAATTATTAATGTCCTATTTGAAAAATTTATTTAAATTTATTAATTTTATTTATTTAAATAAATCTATTGATAACGACAGTAAAGCAGAAACAATTTCTTTAACATTAAAAATTTTCGTTATATCATGATGATACACTTAATGATACACTTAAATATATTGAAGCCTGTTGAATCAAAATATTGTACAAATTTTTCTTCCTTAAACTTAAGTACACGATACTTATGGTTCGTCCTATTACCTTATTAAGGTAAATTTACATGATATTTTAATCCTAAGTACAAAGTACTTTCACCATTTAGATGCTTTTAAAGTACGAAGTTAACAAATTACAAGTTTATTGTGAAAGTAAATTTTTTTATTTAGAAATTAAAACTTCTCCAGCGTTTTAATGCCAATTCACTCGCTGTTTTTAGCCAAAATTATCTTATTGAGAATATCTGCCTTCACATAACTGAAAATAGTACTTTTCCGAAATATTCCTTTTTCATATTTTTTTTTTATCAAGTGGTGTAATTATTTTTTATTATACTAAAAAGCGTTCTCTAATTTCTTGAAAAATTATAGCGTTAATAAGCCTGAGAATTTTAAGGACTATTTATGATGTGTCACATATTAAAAAGGATATTTAACACTCCAAACACATTATAAACAGCAAATCTCTCTCAGTGTTAAAAACAAAAACCGTACTCTCATTAGATTACAAAGATACTTATCTTCCTTTTTTTACTTTTTAATCCTTTTGAATTGATCCCATGCTACATTTTCATTCCACTTTTGCCATTTCCTTTTTGTAAATAATTCCTTTTTTTCTCCGCGAATTTGATGTTAGCATAGGCATCACACTTATTCTAGCTTTAATCCCCATTATGCCTAGTTTTCCGTTCTTTTTTTCTTCTTTAAACAGGCTAATCGCATTTGAATGACATCCGAAAAAGGATTTAGAGAACATTTCAGATTCATTCTTTTGGAATGCCGTTTTGCGCTAAGTGAAAATTGAAAGGGTTATTTCATCCTATGAACCGTTTTTTGATTATTTTTTTCTCACATATAATGTGAATGTGTACTTTTCCTACAGATTCACCTTTTTTTTCCATTGATGAAAGTTAAAGTATTTTTTTTTTACATTTCGTCTTAGTGAAATTTGGGTTTAAAGCAAGTTTGTTGCCCTCTTATTAAGAACAAATTCACATTTATTTTCTGTTAAAAAAATATCGATGATGACAAAATAATACACTCGCTTATAAATTTGCCATTATAATATATTATACCCAGTTGCATTTTTTTAAATCTTGCGAATAGTCTTATCTGTGCAAATACAAACATTTCAAACTTAAGCTAATCTTCGAAATTTCATAAATATCCGATGCCTAAAATTATATAAATGATAGCCAAAATACAATATATACTAAGTTATAAGAAACCTACCTGAGTTACATTATCCTGTTTTAATATACGAATATTTTTATTGCTTTATTAACTTAACTTTTATATTGACTTATTTTATTACTTTTAAATTATATATATTTAGCCTAACTTTTTCCGTGAAACAGCAAAATTGTTTTGCTTAATTTGTCAGATGCTATACAATGTTATGTATAATGTAATTTATATTACATTAAAAAAAAACCTGCCTAAGTTACAGCCTCCTGTTTTAATGTATGAATATTTTTATTCCTATTCCTTGTTTCTTTTTCTTATTCATATTCTATATTTTTATTCCTATTCCTTATTCCTATTCCTTATTCCTATTCCTTATTCCTATTCCTTATTCCTATTCCCTATTCCTTATTCCTATTCCTTATTCCTATTCCTATTCCTATTCCTTATTCCTATTCCTTATTCCTATTCCTTATTCCTATTCCTTATTCCCATTCCTTATTCCCATTCCTTATTCCCATTCCTTATTCCTATTCCTAATCCTTATTCCTTATTCCTATTCCCATTCCTTATTCCTATTCCTTATTCCTATTCCTTATTCCTATTCCTTATTCCTACTCCTTATTCCTACTCCTTATTCCTACTCCTTATTCCTACTCCTTATTCCTATTACTTATTCTCTTTAAAGAGTACTTTTTATACTTATAAATTATAAGCTTAGCTTTTTGCGCGTATCTGCAAAATTACTTTACGTATCATTAAATTCCCAGTTACCATAGGTTTTCATGTATAATAGTCAAACTATATTTTGGAGAACAGCATAAATTAATGTATCTTATTTAGATATTTGATAAGAAACCCGTCTAAATTAATGTACCCTATTTAAATATTTCTATTATTAATCTTACATAATTTTAATTTATTCACTTTTAAATTATTTTCTATTGCCATTTCATTGCTTTTTAAATTTAATTTTATTTATAAATAGTATCATGGGCTGCCATTCTAGAAATTTCAGGTGAACTGAAAAAAGATCAAATGTTTCATTTTTGTATGCTTTCCCTGAGACAATGGTCTTCACAAAAATGTTGAATAACATAATTCTTTAGCTAAACTTTCGCCATGCGTTATCAAAATTATTTTGCATTCCACTGATTTATCAGGTGTTATAGTTCATGAGTAACAACCAAATTGTCATTTACAATACATTTCAAGAAACCAATCGCCAAAATTACAGCATCATAAAACAGCACTTAAATTTCAAAAAAAAAAAAAAAAGAATTGAATCTTATTCGATACAATGTAATAAATTGCTTGACTATTTTATTACCTCAGATCGAAAGTTTAAACGAATGACACCCACCGGGTAATAACCTTTTGTTAGAATGACAGCATAGGAAGTACTTGAAGATGCAATTGTTAAACGTTCGGCGACGTTGAAGTGGGTGAGTTTTTATAATATAGTTACAAAGGCGTAGAGATTAGGCCACCCTCACATTTAGGTGAACGTACTTTTCAAGTTGATTGACCAGTGTAGGCACAATTCGGAGTATTAAAGATATCTATCAGTAATTTACTTTTTGACTAAGTGAATTAAGTAATGGTTCACACGTTCTCGCCCAATGGAGTAGCTATCATTAAGAAATGAATTAATCGATGGCTAATCGGGCAAAATAATAAGTTATATGTTGAATGTATTTATAATTTTACACTATACAGGAGTCTGTTTCGAAGAAATACGGACCCTTCACAAAATATCTTTTCATGAAACCACAAAATATTTTAAAATATTTCACAAAATATTTTAAAATATTTTGTGAAAATATTTTACTTTATTATTTTTGTGAAAATATTTTACTTTATTATTTTTGTGAAAATATCTTTACAAAATATTTTAACTTAAAAACGGACCCTTCACAAAATAATTTATCTTTTAATCGAAGCCTTCACAAATTTGTTTATCTTCATTATTGTTTTGTTAATCGAATAAACCCTTCCCGGGAAGGGAAAGAAAGACAGATGTAAACGAACTAAATTTTGTCTTAGGCAGACGCTTCTTCCTTTATTCGTCCGAAATGAATATTCTACTTTCAGCAGTACAGGCTAAATACCAAATATTTGTTTGTTGCATCGCTAATTTAGTAGCTGCAATTGCTGTTTATTTTTTAAAATTTAATTTTTTTAATTTTAATTTTACAGTGTTGATAATAATCTTGTATGTCTTCACAATTTAAAAACCCCTTGAAAAAGTTTTTTTTGCTATAACGGACCCTATTTGCACAAATTCACAAAAGCGGACCCTGATTGAAAGAATGTGACTTAACGTTTATTTTATATTCACAAATTACGAGTAATTTTTTCACAAATTTACAAAAACAGACCTTTCACCAAATGTCTGGACTGACCCCTGCCTGCTATAGCTCAGTTAACCATCGACATTTGCGACAATTTTGTTATGAACTTGTGTGTCGGGTCAACCATGTAAAAGGATAAAAAAATATTAATTTTAAGCTAATTGTATGGTTTACCAGAGGGGTCAAAAGTATTTTTTAGTAGTCTAACCAAGTTATGCGACTTTTTCTTTTGTATCTTCATATATCATCAGCCGTAAATGCATAAAACATTCATGGTAAACATTTTTCATCAGTAAAAAAATTTATTTCAAATTAACCGTTAAAAAATTATACTGGTAGATGTTTATGTTTCGAAAAGAATAAATCTCAATATTATTAGTTTCAATAACAATTTTATACATACAATGTGTGAATGGCCTTCATCTTCGAATCGTACTTTATTACATATGATAAAAGTAAAATTGTAAACGTAGTTTAATATTAGTTGTAATTGCGATTCGAATTATACTAACAAACTATGATTTCTTATAATTACAGTTGAAATTGAAATCTTTAATTATGATAGCTTGTAAGCAATCACCCACTGTGCCATACAGTCTTTTCTCACACTGTAAAAAATAACTGTAAATTCTGAAGAAGAAAAACAGCAACATATATTTTACCGGAAAAAAAACTGTTTAAAGATAATACAGATTTTTTTATTTTTGTTTTCAACCGTTACCTGCACACAACAAAAAATAAAAATTCTTGTTTTTCTTTTTTTTTACAGATTTTCGCCGTATATTTGACTGTTTAAGTCTTTTTTTTTTCATAAAACACTTTTTCTTTGTTTTTCAACGGATTGAAATAAACGGATTAAAACTGCCTGTCAGTTCAAATTCTAATTTTTTTCACGGTATAAATTTTGCTAATTTTATACCGTAAGATAACCAAATCTCGTAAGATAACCAATTCTCAAATCATTTTACGATTATTTCTATACTTGATCCTTCTTCTCTGGACTTTTTTTTTTAATGATTTTGAACATCGTATAAGTAAAATTGCAATTCGATTTCATCGTTAAATTAATACTCGACCTGTTATCTGTCTTTAGATATAATTTTTCGGCAAGTTAAATTGTCGGACATTTTTTAAGGGTCGGCCAATATAGTTTTAAACCTTTTTACACTTAAATATGATTTCAATAAGTAAGATTTGTAAGGTAAAGACAGTTACAAAATTTTCTTCTTAATGAAACACTTGAGCTGCAGTGGCGTAGCTAACAAAGTGCTTGACTCCTAATGAGATGACCCGCATTCGAATCATGCGAAGTCTGATTTCGACTCGCTCCAACCACAATGCCGATATTATTTTGTAGAGTTTATTATTATTTTTTTAAAAAAAAATAACAGTATTTATCTGCTTAAAAACCAGGTGTCCGTTTTTTAATTAACAGTATTTTTATGTGAAATAACCGGTTTTATCCTGGCACACTAGCTGACAGTTTTTTCTGTAAATTTAAAAAAAAATTACTATGCAGACTACCATGGGTTTAAGAATCTGCGGTAAAATCTTCTTTTTTAACCTTTCAAAACTAAATAAGTTTAAATCAAAAAACTGAAAAATTTCTTTTTTAAATTCCCGAGAGAATTTCATTGTTGTTTAGTCGAAATATCCTACACAAATTCGTTCCTGCTCTCCTCTTAAAACACCTCATGGGAAATAAGTATCTTCTCAGCTAAGACAATAACTTCTGTCACAAGCAAAGATCCATTCGTGCACGAGGCATAAAAGCAGGTCACTAACAACAATCTCTTAACCAACAAATTCTACTTTATTTTCTTTCATTCTTTCTATTTGCTGTTATTATTACACCATATCTTTAGTTGAATGGCATCAGTGGAGGATTAGAGCTTATTTTTCATATTTAATTTGCATTTTTCCATGCGGCGTTTTTACACTGATTGTTCCGGTGGAAAGGCAGTTTTTAAACATATGCATTTTTTCCGATTCTGTTAACTCGTGTATTTAATTCATTTATGTTTTATTTTATACTTCTTTTGTATTTTCCACCTAATGCTTTTTTATATCTTGTTTTTATAACTCTTTGATAACTCTCCTCTTGACTATTTAAAATAAGCGGTTCTTACATGAATAAACAAAACAACGTGCAATAATCACTAATAAAGGTTCAAAAATGGACATACCATAGTTTCGGCATTAACAAAAGCACTTCTCGGTGCCAGAAATTGTTAACACTAATCAAATTGTCAAATATTTTGTGTTCCGACACTGAGCAAGGTTCTTGTTGTGCTTTATTCACGCCATTTAACTTTATTTTTACGTTGTACGAAATATGCAAATTGTTAAATATTTTGTGTTCCGGCACTGAGAAAGGTTCTTGTTGTGCTTTATTCACGCTGTTTAACTTTATTTTTACGTTGTACGAAATATGCAAATTGTTAAATATTTTGTGTTCTGGCACTGAGAAAGGTTCTTGTTGTGCTTTAGTCACGCTGTTTTACGTGGCACGAAATATGCACTGTCTTTATTTGGATCGTTCTTATTTATTACACATTTATACCATTAAAAATAAGTATTATTTATGTCGAAGAAACAGCTATAATTCATTTTTAAAAAAAATAATTATTTTCGTTTTTAAAAAATATGTAGTTTTTGCCTTTGAAAAAAAAAATTATATAATGAGTATATTAGATGTTATTTAAAAACTTTTTACGAAGACATTTGGTATAACTGAGCAGGTTTATGATTCATACATACAAACTCTGATTATTTGTTTTCTTAATTATCTAATCAGCACGTTGTAATTTCTATCTAATTTAAGCAATTATTTCACTATATATTTTTAATAAACTTTGAAGTCATATTTTTTAGTCGTGGCTCCCAAATATGAGACACACCTTTTGAAATTAAGAATAGAACATAACAATTAATATGAGGTTCATTATTATTATATCTAATGTATATATCTTAAGTGTATGATAGTAGAAAGGTTCCCAATATGAGGCACTCTTTTGAAATTAAGAATAGGACATAATTATTATGATGCATAAAACCTACAAATTTTTCGTATCCCGCTAACAGCTCTATAACAAATTGTAATGCATGAATGTAAAAATAATATGGCTACCTGTATTTTGAACTGAAATCTTTAAAAAAAATCAACTATACAATGAAATAGAACTAAATAAATTGTTTAATATGGGATTTTTTTAAAAGAAAAATGCTTACATTCTTACTGAAAGCTTTATAAAAATGATAAATTCTAACTGAGACTTCATTCAAAACATAGCTCACATTATATATATAAAATTTACATACTAAGTTTCAATGAATTCTATAATGAACATTATTTGTAAGATGTGTTAGAGCAACGAAATTTTCTAAAAATTATCATTGTTCTGAAAATGCATTTATAGAATGTAATCGCATTAAATACTAAAGCTATTTATTTTATATGAATAAAAAAAAATCATAACAGTCATTCTAAATTGAAAGAGATTTAGAAAGTGAATGGACAAAAGTTCAAAAGTAGACAATAAAAAAAATTTAAATTTTCGAAATTCAGAAGATTGCTTTAAATTATTTCGAATTGCCATTTAGAAGAGAGCTCATAAACCTAATTATTACTTTAAGTATTTTTTTTAAATTTTTACTTTATTATAAAGTGACAAAAAATTTCTAAAAAATATTTATTATTATTTTATAAATTAATGCTTATTATTTTATAAACTTTAAAATTTTTCAAAAATTATTTTAATATAAAAAAATAAACTTACTCTTATAATATTAGATCCGAAAGTAATTAAAACCAAACGTTTATAAGCATCGTGTTTTAGATTCAATAAAACGTTTTTTACTCTTTCTGATTTCTTTCAAACACTAACTCATGATTATAAAACATCTTGTTTCTTTGGACTCAAATATAATATCTTTTTTCAATTATTTGAATGCACTTCTAATGACAAGCTAATGATATGTATCCTGTAGGAACAAAAAAGGATCTGCCTTCGATGTTAATAAATATACCTACCTCACAGAATAAATAGACTTGTTTGCTTGACTGAAGAAAATACGTTTTTACGTTTCACGAAGCGAAATGAATACGAGTTAGTCGTTCTCCGAATAAAATTGTTAAATCGAACGAGAGTATTGTGTACAAAATAATATTATATGATTATGAATCATGTTAGTAAAAGTCATTAATAAACAGCCTTGCTCATACAAAAAAACAAACTTTTTCTTCAATTTCTAAATTTCATAATTTTTTTTATTTTAAGGAATTTCGTACACGAAAGAATTTTGTTAAATATCTTCCTAATGCATTATTTCAATATTAAATATTTAAAGGCATTCTTTAAAAAAGTGTTCCCAAGTAAATTATCGTTTAAAATATATCGTTAGGATCAACTTTTTTTTAAAAAGGAACTTAATAAAATGAACCTTTAACTTTTACCCAATATATAAACTTCTTTTTACACTAGAATATTTTATGTCAAATACAACTCAAGAATTCCTCAGAAATTTCTTAAAAAACGTTTAATGCAATGAAATTTACAGTCGTAAGTCGTGAAATTATAAGCTTCGCTCAATGCTTTTTCAGGTCTATTGCAAGAAATCAACAAACACTGCGTTTCACCTGTCATAGCTTTTTTTTCTTGATTGATTTTTTAAATACTATTGTTTTCGTTTGACCTCATTTGTCTTTCAAATATTTCAAATCAGTTTCATTTTTCGTCAAGTAAACCTTTTCAGGGTCAATAAATAAACTCACAGCTCACGTTACTGAACCTTACTAAAAACGATATCAGTCAAAATATAGTTTCCTTCTTACTACTGAATAATAGAGATGTTACAAGCACCACTTAGCAGCGCCATTCCATCTTTGTTTTGCCTAAAATGGCTTTTTTTACGCCATTAAGATCAATTTGTTTTACACCTAAGACTTTATTTTTGCAAACAATCCTTGAAGCAATAATTTTTGCAAACGATTCTACAAGCTGTAACTTCTGCAAACGATTCTTCAAGCATGAACTAAATGATACAATCGTGACAGAAGCTGGTTGTTTTCAGTGATTAGATCAATTCTAAAAATATTATTTTCTGGTGCAATGCTTTTAATTCGTAGAGCTATTTAGTTATTGCTCCTGCGATCATTAGGAATATTAAATTACTCTTGTTTTATGACTTATAACGCTTTTTGAATTCCATGTCGAATGAACGGTTGATATCCTTTTTGACCTGAATGGAACTTGTCTTATCATTCCAATCGATGTAAATAAAATTTCTTGAAGTGATTGGAGCTTATAATTCTATTTCTAATTGCACGAGGAAATAAAATAAGAATATTATTTGCATTCTGAGAGTGGAGATTAGTATATATCGCTGTAATTAAATAAATATCAAGGCGGAAAATCATCTAGTTTTAATTATAATACACATTTCTTTACACGTTATTTGAACTAATAATGAGTCGTTTTATGTTCGCGCCGCCAGTTTTAAATGACGCTTCAGCTTTATACAACTTATAGTTTTTTTTTTAATTACATGCCGTATGAAAACGACTGATAACCTTTTTTTAAAAAAAGAAAAACATAAATGTTTTTGTTATCATTGAAAATCGATGTAAATATTATAAGAATGAATTTAATTTTTCCTTTTACTAATTGCTTGTATTCATGAGGAAATATATTAAGAATATTTGTCCAGATTAATCCGCTTCATAGTAATTAAACAAGATCAGAGCGGCATATAGGCTTTATTTTTAATAGTGGCTATAATAGCTTTTAATTTGTAACTTGGACCTTATACTCTACTTACATTACTCTAGAATTCATTTTACATTTATTATTTTTTGCAAGGCTGCAGGTATGTATTAATGGTTGATACATTTTTGACCTGAATCATATTTGGCGTTTCTATCAATGCGAATAAAACTTCTAAAATTGATTGGAGCTTATTGATCTGTTTCTAATTGCACATATGTAAAGAAATCAAGCGGAACCGAGAATGTCATTTATGTAGCAAACAAAGATTATAATTATGATAGATAAGATACGATAATAATTTAATCGGTACCAAATCATAAAATCAAAGCATATTTAATAACGCTTTGAACTCTCTAATATGTACACAGGTTAAGAATTATTTGAAAAATTTACCTTATTTACATTTGCGGTGCCAGTAAGTGATATTCTTATAATACTTTACATAAAATAAAGTAAATTACCAGTTTTCTGTATTCTTTTCATTTCTGTAACTTTGTAATGCCATTCGTTATGTCTAAGCACATGATATCGGATGTTTTACAACGCAGCATTTCTTTTTCCTTTAAAAAAAAATACTTCATAATTCTTGCATTATTATTCATTGCGCTGTTATTTTCAAGCATTAACTTCATTTCACTTTGATGGAGATGAAAGTATGATATTGTAAGTTGTTAAAAATTTTGCTTTATTTTATAATTTAAATATAAAACATATTCCTTGCTGTTAACGTCGCTTTCATATCTTATCAGATTTTATGAATTATTAGTCACTTTTTTAAACATGAACATGGCTTGCCTTATCATTTCTACCAACATTTTTAGAATGAATGTAATATTCCTATTTTTACTAAAAGTACTAGTTTTACACTAAATGTATTAGTCCAGTTAATCTGCGTCATAGTAGTTAAATTATTAGAGTTTGATATCTGTTATTTAATGATGGCTAAAATATTTTTTAATATTTTGCGTTTTCTTAGTATATTTATCTTTTTAGTTATTATATTCTTCCATTGTATTTTTAAGTTAAATATATATTATACATTGGTAAATTCTTTAAAATGTCATCACTATTAATATCATAAAATTTGAAACGTTAAAACTTTTGGTTGTACATTTATCATGAAATATATTGATAGATTTTATGATAAGTGACTATTATTTCATATAGGGTAGTGCATAACATAAGTAAGTAACAACTGTTAAACATTGTTAAGTACATAAGGTGTGCTAAAAACGAGCCATTAAATAAATGCCATTATTTCAAAAAAAACCTAATGAACATGATTCCTCTATTTGTTTTAATGACATTATTTTACAAGTCTAAATTTAATTGTTGAAATGTTTTAACTAATTGATATGTGTTAAAAATCTATTGCCTTTCGAAGTATATGCCTTTTAAATAATCTATCGGTAATTTCAAGAACAATTTATACTAAATTTTGTAAAATTAACACTTATGCAAATGCATTATTTTGATACAAAAAATCACTGTTTAACAATAAAACGAAAACGTGTCCATAGACATATCATAGTTTGTCACTCCTGTAATAACAACAATTATAAAAGTTTCCTTTTTACAATTTAATTGCATTTTTATGTAATCAATTATAATGCTTAATTTTTTTAAATAATTTATAAATTTTTCGATTTATAAAGCTGTTTTAGTAAAATTATGTTGCTTAAAATAGATTAACATTTAATTTAGTTTACTTAATTATATTAACTAATTTTATTGAACAACAATTGTAATATTTTATGATTTTTCAAAAAATATATAGTTGGTATCTCTTTAAACCACTAAAAAAATTACAATAAAATATATCAGCATTAAATGAGAAAATAAATTTAACAAACTGGTAAATGTATCATTCTATCTAGGCTTAACAAGCATTTCCCTCCTCTATAATTAATAAAATGACTAAAAGCAAATCTCTTGTAATAAAAACCTAACGTCAGAACTATTTTTTTAAAAGAAAAACTTGTAGTAAACATTTTTAAGGAGGTAATAGTAATCAGCTAAAAATAGTGTTTTTTCTAGTAATAAAAAATTAAAACCACTGCTACGTATTTTTCAAAACATGTAGTTATCAATTAACGTAAGGCATCTTTTTAAACGCATTTTCTATTTAATGGGACAGATATTTTCTTTGTCTCACAACTGATTTTTTCAATACTGTAATAGATTTTTTGTATAAAATTGTGGAAATGGACTGGAAAATGCTATACAGTGTATAATTCCTTCGACTTATCAAAAACTATGAATTCATTAAAAAGAAATAATTTTTAAAGGGAGCTACGCACTATTACTTTTTTTTAGAAAATTTGATAAAAATGTTAAAAAATAGTTGAGCCTGGTAGATATATATATTTTTTTTTTTTTTTTTTTTAATGAAATACGAAATTTATGAAAGTTAATTCTATTCCACCTGTGCGTCAATGTGATATGCACTACATCTTTCTTTCTGGTTTATATGAATTTTATTTATTATTTCTGAAAATAATCGATTTAATTAGTTTGGAAATTATAAGAATGATGTTTCGGCTTAAACATAGATTGGTATTACATTTTTTTCTTGTTCTTCTCTAATTAATACTTATTTCCATTCAATATTTCAACTCTTTCTCACTGTAGGTTTGTATATCCCTTAGTTTTTCTTGGCTCTATTAGGTGCGCATGAGGAAATTGAAATATTGAATAAAAAAATGAGTAAATTTGATTTTAATTTCGTCTAATTTATCATATAACTCTTCCTGTATGATTATCGGAGGCGTATAGTGGAATTTACTTTCGTCTTGCGTGGGGTAAAGTGGTCTTAGTAATGCCTTTGTTTACATTTGGTGAAAGAAGTTTCCTCATTTTTCCCGTTTTAGCAGCCTTCACGCGTGGGACAGCACCTTGAAGGTCGCCATATGATTACAAAACTTCTTTCTCTACTAAATTCACTTTTTTTCTTCTTTTTTTTAACGCCAAATTTCTCAGATCCCACTTAGTGATTCTTAATGATTAAGCGTAGGTAAAGTTGTTTTATGTGTTTCAAATGAAACTTTTTTTTTCTCTTACTCATCAATACAAAAAAAAAAGTATTTAAGAAGAAGAAAAATAAAAGTACTAAGAGAACGGTAAATTTTTTTTTTTTTTTTTNTCGGCTCTTCCACACAGAAAGGTACATTTTTTTTTTTTGTATTTCTGATTTTTCATTCTTGACAAGTGATTCTGCAAAACAATAATCAGTTTTGTTTATAAAATTTTTATTAAGTTACAATTTATATATAAAATTTGAAATATGATATTGATACCTGCTAAAACACTTAAATGTTTTTTACTCATAATTATTTTGTTTTTGTTTGTTTTATTATTTTATTTGTTTTTATTATTCATATATTATTTATTTTTATTGCTCATTATATTATTACTCATCAATACAAAAAAGAATTGTATTTTTTTAATAAAAATAATAAAAGTACTAAGAGAAAGGTACAATTTTGCTTTTTGTATTTCTGATTTTTCATTCTTAACAAGTAATTCTGCTAAATAATAATCAGTTTTGTTTATAAAATTTTTATTAAATTGAAATTCATATATGAAATTTGAAACATGATATTGATACCTGCTAAAACACTTACCTAATATTTATTTTGTTTGAATTAATTAATTTATTACATTATTTATTTTTGTTTTCTCATACGTGTTGTTCATTATGTAGATAATAAAAATAAATGAATAAAAAAAATTACAACCGTTAATATTTTTTTGACAAATATCTCTCCTGTGTTTGCAGTTTTCAATTTATTAAGTAGTTTTTAACATCAAAAAAAAATTAAGTCTGAATTAATACAAATTTCAAAAATAAAAATGATTATATTCTTATTGAAAACTTAAGATATAATTTTTGAGCGTGTATGGCAATGTATTTCATCAAGAGTTATCGACGATACCAAATAAACATAAGCTGTTATGGTATTTCAGCTGTGTTTTCATCCATTGTTTTTATTAGGATTAAAATAAAATCGTTTAATAATCCTAATGAAATAACTATTTCAAATACAACTCATTACATGAAAAATATTATTTGGTTTAAAGATTAAAATGAATACTTAACATTCCTTATTCTAATTATTTCGTTTCTCTCCTCTAGATTGATTCCTTCATCCATACCGATGGCAAGAGGCACAAAACCTGCAACTCAACTCAACCCACTCGTAAATGATGGTTATTGGCCGCCTACGGCAAGACACTGAAAACCAGGAATACTTAGTGCACTGTGTTCCGAATAGAGTGGATGCTATTTTCTTCAACAGCTGATAGCTTAACAAGTCCTTTTTCCGCAACTAGAAAATCGGGACTCATTTTAAAGAGTTTGCGGACGACCCCGTGATTAACCAAGAATCGCACCTTTCGATTGAGTATCTTCTTTCATGTTCCTTTTTCGTCTTCTTCTTGGCGTCGTCATCAATAATTCCATCATCCGTGATTCTGAACCTGATTAACCTTAAAAAATATCCAGGACGATGGAGTTAATGGATTTTGGTGTTCTCTGATGTTTTAATGTCACAATTTTGTTTTCTAGTTACTGACATCACTGCCATATTTATATTTTTTAAGTGTCATTACTCTCATCAGCAGTGATTAATCCTTTTTTGTGTTTTTTGTTTGTGCTTTAAATGGATGAAGTTTTGTATTTTTTAAATGTGGAAACCATTTCGCCACTGCTTTAAGAACACACGCCAAAAGAGAAGCAAAAATTAATCGAGCTTATGACACAACCAGTTTAGCATTTAACTTTTACAATATTTCATCAAGCTTTTAAATGGGAATAAAACGCTTCTTTATGTTATGTGTATTTGGAAAGGAATATTTACAACTTACGACTCTAAGTAGTTTTTTATAAGTGGTGATGATACACTGGATACATGTTCTCCAATGTTCTTTTTCTTCGACATTTAACTGTAACCCTAATGCTACAAATTTAAACGTCTTACTAACTGGTGCTTGAAAAATAATATTATTTTAAGTGCTGTCCTACGTTTTTAAATGTGTTACGTAGTGAGCCGTTGTAAATGTGTGGATATTTCGTTGAGCTACAAGTTCACTGTTCTATTTAGTGTTTTTCCGTGATTGTCCAAGGTATATTTAAGTTTTCCATAATGGCTTTTCGCGGAGGCAAGAGGAAAGATGTCAAAAAGCAATCCTATTATGTTTGGTTTCTTGGTGCTAAAGAAAGCAAAGGTCTGCGCGGAGAGGAGTATATCAGGCCAGTTCTTAGACATTTAGTCGACAAAGAGCGTGAGCTTGAGCCTATGAAGGTGACCTTGCAAATCAGTAATAAAGGTATAAAAATAATACAGAATGTTCCCCGAAAGAACAATAAAGGTAAAACAGAAATGATAAAACATTTTATACCACACCACGCTATCACATGCGTGATGCAGGAGTCAAAGCCTAATGACGACGTTGTGTGCTGTATATTGCTCATCTACAATCCCCTTACTAAATGCCCTGTACATGTACACGCGTACAGGTGCTGTTCTGTGGAAACTGCTAGTACTCTACGTTCTCAGTTACAAATTTTAATTGATAGGCCTGAAAATCAGAAAAAGTTTCGAGAAATTGAAAATAGGTTAGCCGCCAAAGGGCTGTTGCCAACTAGAGGACATAATTCGGATGGTAGATCTACAAGAACTGATGGATCTGATCGAACAGAAGATTCTTCTGGAGGTACGTTATAAGCGTTTTTTTAATTGATTTTTTATAACATTTTTTTGAACTATAGGTATAAAGAAACGTTCGTAATTTTGAAAACAATTTTATATGTTATAATAGTTTGTATAATCCATTTCTAAATAATTTTTCCTACTTTACTTTTAAGCAAAAAATAACACTCTTTTAGTTTTACACCTTATAATGCACCATATAATAGCTTTACTAAGTGTAAGAGCGCAAAATTTGTAGGTAATATAGTTGAATTTAAAATGTCTCAAATGCTGCAATTATGTAATATTAAATAAATGTTTTTCAATCAAAAACAAAAATCGTTGCAATAGAAATCAAAGTGAAAGTGCATCAATGAAATTTTTTTTCATTCTGGTGTTTGAGTTATTGCAAAACTGTTAAGGTATAACCAATTTTAATCCCAGGAATATTTAAAGGAATTCTATTTATTTTTAGTTTTAAAATCTTATTAATTATTTTGCATATCTACAGCTTTCAAAGATAATGAACAATCTTCATTGTTTTCCTTTTTTTATCTCTGGTTCTTGTGCTTTTCCAGTAGGGTGATTCTTCTCTAACTTCCTGATAGTATTTCTATCATATGAGAGACTTACCAAAGTTCAGTTTCCGATTTGATCTAATTGGCATGTGTCAAGCGCCAGCAAAAAGGAGGTAATCGTTAACAATACCAACGATTCACTCCTTGCATCTTAGTGTTAAAATTAGAGCCTAGACCATCGCTAGACTGCTCCAGCGCGCACACGAGCGCAGCTGAGAGCGTAACTGATTAGATTACGCTGTGTCCACCGACTGGCTATTGTTCTAAATGAAGATAGAATATTTTAAAGATTTCCTCGGGACGGTGATCAAGAGTATCAAAGACTGTCGGCTCTTCCACACGGAAAAAAAAGCTTTGGATATCCATTTCTTCCTGTTCTTCGTCGAAGCTTTTTGGGATTTGTCGGACTTTCTGGATGAGTACCTAAGCCCGATAATAAATTACGCAAATTTTCTGACGTTTTCTTCCATGAAAGGATTGAAATAGCGGATTTTTTTCCGGCTTTGTTTTGTTCCCTGTCTATAGTTGTTGATGAGGTCGCCTTTAACTTTCAGGGCAATGTCCTTCTTGACGATCTAAAGAAATTGAGGAGATAGTTAAGAGTATTTTTACCTTTTTCAGTAAGCATTTCTAATTGTTAAGCTCATTTTCATCTAGTGCGTGTGAGGATGTTCCACTACTAACTTTCTTATCGAAATAATGTTGTATGAGAAATTAAAGTTTTTTTTTTACCATATTAATAGTTATTTAAATTATAGAATTGGAAAAAAATCTCATAAAAGAATTATGAAATATCTCTCAATGCAGTGTAAAAAAATCTGTTAAATTTACCTAAAAAAAACTGTCATCTGGGGTTTCTGAATAAAACCGTTTATTTAATAGAGAAATATTCTTATTAAAAAATAGACGCTTGTTTTTAAAGCAGTTACTGTTATGTAACAAGCAAACTGTTATTTAAACAAACAATTCTATAAAATAACAACGTCAGCATTGTGATTGGTGTGAGCCAGGTGCAACATTCTTACGACCAATCGACGCTGGGATTTGAACTTGGGTCCCCTTATTGAAAGCCGAGTTCTCTTTCCTCTGAGCTACCACATCTCTATTGTTACGGTATGCAAAAAATCTTAAGATTTTTTTATCTTAAAAGTTTTTATTTTTACTATGCAGTTAATAATTATTTTAAGGTTAAAAATCGTAAAATAATTTCTGAAAAATAAGAGCAAGTGTAGAAAATAATCGCCAAGTAATTTGAAAAAAAAGTAGAGTTATTGTATGGTAAGCAAAACTGCATGGCAAAAACTAGAATTTGAACTGACGGTTTTAATCTGTTTATAATGTTTATCTGACAATTAATCTGTATATAGGTTTTATCTGTCAAAGCAGCTCAAAATCATCAAATATACAGAGATACTCTGTAAAAAAAACGGGAATATTTTGCAGTTCGTACTTGAAAAATTTCTGAATTTTTAATGATTTAAAATCAAACGAAATAACGAAGAAAAATATTTTCAATAACGTTAATTCAATAAATTACCATTATTCAGTAAATTTTGATAGTCAATTTATGTGTCGAGCTCGCAAGGAAATTAAGGTCAAGATATGTAAGGAAAGAAAGGATAAAATAGCTAGAGCATGTAGCCACTGAATTTTCGCTCATTCACTGTGCTATTAAAATGCTATAACAGAAATATGGTCACCATGAATGCTACCAATGCCATCTACGACTGTGGAGCACGACTACGCTTATACTTTTAAAACCTATTGCATTGTTTTTCACATGTGCTATTTTATTTGCCTGCTATTTTCCTTTGAATGATGTTGAACCATGTAGAATAAATACTATAGGTCACGACATTTTTTGTGACATTAGAATTTTCTAATTTTATTTTTAACTACGCAAAAAATCATAGCAGTCACATAATCTGAAATTTATATGCGTAAATGTTATTGAAAAGCAAAAAATACATGGATATGAAGTTCTGAGATCCACGCTGTTTATTGCTTCTTCGGTTTGTCTGGACCTTAGTAATCAGAAAGTTATGGAAGAAGTTTGTGAATATTTTTAACTTTTCAAACGATTACAAACCCACCGTTGAAGTTTATCCAGATTTTTCAGTTTCTATTTCAAGTTGAGTTTTTTTTTCAAAACAAAACATATGTACGGGACAAAAATATAGATGCACTAAACAACAAATTTAGTGGTAGTGACATGAAGAAAAAAAAATTTGAATTTTTTTGCTGATTTGATTAGTTTTCGAATTATATTTAAATTTTTAAATTATATAAAGCTTAGAGATATTTATTTTTGAAGTAAATAAATCTAAGGCCATTTCCATTCGTTTTGAATGTAATATAAACAGTTAGAAATTTAAAAAACTTTAAAAAAAAAGGATTAAAATTTAATTGTTGCGGATGTGACATATTGTGCATGATATATCTGTGAAACCCAGTCTTTAGTTTTTTAAAATATTGAGTTATTTTGGAAGTTAGTAAAAATTGGAATAAATATAAATGACATCAGATTTATTTTAACAAAAAATTTTCAAAAATAATTGTTATAAGAACAGCTAGATTTTTTAATGACTTACGTGCATTTAAAGTCTGCAAATATGATATTTGTAAATGGTAGAAGTGTCCCTTAGCACCAAGCAATTTCACCTTTTAAAACCGTACTGTATAGTAATGTATGGTTTTAATAACCGTACTGTATGGTAATGACTATTTTGGTCAAAACAAACATAATTCTGGTAAAAAAATCCAAAATATACGGTATTTAAATTATTGATTTGGAACTTTTTCCTTTCATAATAAAACCTTACATATGAATTTCCTTTCATACCGAAAATTCCGGTTTTTAAAATTATTGCTTTTATTACTACATATTTAGTAAAAAATACAAAATTGAAAAGTAAATTTAGCCGAATCAATGATCTTTGCCGTGGTCTCAAAACATGATGAAATTACAAGTATCATGATAAAATTACCAAATTTTACATCATTTATTAAAGTTAATTGCATATTATAAAACCATATTTCATTATTAATTTTACCAAAAGCATTAACAAAAGCTCTTCGGTTAAAATTACTGAGCTTTATGGTGTTCCCATAGACCTAGAAACACGGTAAATCACGCTATTCTGGTAGTTTTGACCATACTTTTTTTCTCTATGTGCAGTGACATCAGAATGACAATGTTTCTGAATACACCCATGTGTTCCATATTTTACATTATTTGGGGGAAATAAGATTAGTTACGCTAATAGAAAGAAATTATTTATATAAAAATTCGCTACAATTTTAATTCTATTACCTCACCTAAATAGAGCGAAAAAAAATCCCATTCCTCGTCAAAATTTAAAATTAATGCATACTTTTATTTTATTGCTATACTTTATAAGCAAATTAGGGATATCTTTTCGAATACGCAATTTTACTTCCCGTCTTAAAAAAGCTATCTCTATTCATGTGTCAGAGTGTTCGTCCTTCGTGTCATTTAGGCGCATTACCACGTCCAGCCGAGGAGAGAATGACCTAGTCTCGACTCATGAGTAGCCATTACATTCAAATAAATTTCGTACAATCCTTGCTGTAATGACCATTGCCTAGATACTAGTTTCCGCTCTCAATGGGTTTTTGAATATGTGCGTTTGTCACCTTTGAAATTCGTTCCAGAAATCGAATTTTGAAATTATCGTTGGACAATTGTCGTGCGGAAGTGAGAAAAAAAAATTCGAATAAAATTCATGCTTATTCAATTGTGATTGGTTATTAAATTATTTAGGACGTGTTTATTCTGAAATATGTTTGTACGGAATGACAAATATTAATGCAAAAATTTTTTACACAGCAGTTAAAAATAATGATGTATTCTAATTTAAGGTGAAAAAGGTGTAATTTTTAATTTCCAATTGTAAAAAAATAAAGAAAAAAATAGAAAAAAATAAAATTAAATGATTTTAGGATTTTTGGATAATTGAAGGACTTAAAACAATATGCTACATCTCAGATAAAATTAATGCTGCAAATATTGCGACATTTTCAAATTGTTAAGCAGGGCATTTTTGATGAAAAACAACACATTATTTTCGTGTTGGCAGTAAGGCGTTTTTGTGTACTGCTTTATTATCTAGTAAAATGTTCGATAACTTCTTAAGTACCTGTTTGAAAATAATACTGAGGAACAATTTGATTTTTAAAAAATCACTTTTGGGAAAAGTACGGCCTTGTACTGTATTGCCGCTAGCCCTTCAATTGTTGTGGATAAATGTATCATTTAATCTATCACTTCAATTTTAAAAAGTAACTTCACGAGATTATTGCACTTGAATTAAATGTGTTCTAGTATAAATATTTTGAGACTTTAAATCCGCATGAACTAATTAAAACTAATAATATTTTCCCACTGCTTTTTTTTTCAAGGGAATTTTTTTTTGTTGCTTTAATCTAGTTTATTAAATATTCGATGCTAATTTAAACCACAATTGTATCTATGTTTTCTATATTTATTTATACTAAATATTTCAACGATATATTATTTAAAGCACATTCTACTCATTCTGCTATTAACATTAAAACATACTTTTTTCACTAAAACTCTTAATTCATCTGTTGTAATGTAATAATAATAGATGAGCTTCATTATCAAAGATGAGTTTGCACAAACATAAGGAAATACAAAAATATAGCAATCTTTTTTAAAAACAAATAAGTAAACTTCTTAACAAGATTGAATAAATATTAAGTGGCGGATATTTTCCTTTTTTGAAAGAAGACAATCGCTGATTTTCCATTTTTTAATAACTTTCATTGAGATAAATACTTTCTAATTACTTCGACGCAGAGAAACAAATTGTGATAAAATTATCTCACTTTGTAGTAATAAAAATTCTAATTTAAAAAAAAGACATAATTCTAATTCTGGTAATAAAAAAATATACACGCTATTTAAGCCTTTCATTTGCTTAATTGCTCTACTCATTAACAGTTCACCGGAAATTCTGATTTTAAAATTTACAGTTTTTATTACCCTACATTTATTAAAAAATACAAAGTATTTTTTTATTTTTTGAAGTAAAAGTAAGTTTAAAACTGAAAAGTAAGTTTAAACCAAAGAAATACCACTATTTATGACATTCTCTAAGGCATCATGTTAAAATTACCAAAATATTATTACATACTATATAAATAATATTTTATTGTTAATGTTACCAATATTATTACCAAATCTCTTTTGCAAAAATTACCGAGCTTTTTGGCCTTTCCATAGAGTAAGAAACATGGTAAATTTTACCATATTCTGGTATTTTTGACTATATTTTTTTCTCGATATAGAACTATTTTTAAATTCCAGACACGGTAATAGTCGCAAGCAGGGTAGTATTTTAATACGCATATATAATGTTTACATGCGGACATTGCAATAGATCTTCAATAAAAAAGTATCGATAAAAAAATTGACAATTACAATTTATTAATAATCTAATTGAATGGGAAATATATTAAGATTCATATCACTTGAATATACTATTTAAGTCTGGAAAAAAAAACGATAATAAGTATCTTTCGATTTTTTTCCTTTTCCAATTAAAAGGAAATTATCTGAAGTTAACATCATGGTAGATCTAGTTTACACAAGGAAATGTTACCATTTCCTTTCACACATCCTTTGATTAACTTGAGTGTGAAATACTCATTAAGAAACAGTATGTCTATCTACATTTAGAGACAAGGAGAGTGTTTAACCTATTTATAGATTCAAATAACATTATTTCATTGTTAGTATTTTTCCCCAATTTTTCTAATTACGATCTTGTTTCCAACTGTTAATCAATTAGTAAGAAAATTATTCAAATTATTGATGCAGATTTTTTTATTTTATAATTAACGTGCACAATATATTTTATCTGTTTAATCGTATATTTTTAAAATTTAGGTAATATTAAATGTATTCAAACGGAAAAATACATTTGTAAAATGTGAAATAAAATACACAAATATAATTTTTAGTTAATTGAACACTTTTCGTTATTTTCTTACATTTCTCAATACTTAATATAATTTAGTACAATTTAGAGTTTGTTTTTAACGAATAGAATTAAGTTTTAAATGAATCTTAATAGGATTTATTATTTAAACAATTTTTTTAATGATTTTTGTGATATGTTAGGATAGTAAATATATGTCAACTTCTTTTACATTTATTTCAAATTGCATCTTAGCTAAAAAGAAAAAGAAGAATTGATAAAAAGAATGTGAAACTGGCGTTTAAATTTTCTATGTGCGATATTTATATAATATTTATGTAAAATTAAATTGAAATGAGCAAAAAGGGCGAAAAACAGTGAATTATTCTGCTACAAATGAGTCATTAATTTAATATTTACTTGACAAATTTTCCCAATTAGGTATTAAACTTCATAGTATAATTTAATGAAGATCTAATTTTTTAAAACATTCACTGTGTATCACAATTTTTATCCACTATGTATCACAATTACAATATTTATATTGATAAAAATATATTTCCCATGTTATCTTTCCTGTATTAGGATTTAAAATAAATTCATGAATCTGCTAAAATCCGGTTCATTATAATTGTAGCCTTAAATTTCACAACGCACCACACTAATTTTAAAAATCTCAATGAATTCCATTTAGCCTGATATTTTTAGGCTTATCACAATCGGCTAATATTCTTTTAGGCTTATTAGGCAATGTGCTAAGAAATATTGATCAGACTTCATTCACTTAGGCAATGAGCCTTGTCCTCTGTCGGTGCTTTGAATAGAGAGATGCTTGTTTTGATTTATACGTATAGTTTCTTTTTGTTTGAAGCTAGTTTCCTTTAGTTTGAATGCTTTTTAATAAGCCTTTACTTCATTTGCCTCATTTTTATAATCTTTCATTATTCTGGGCATATTTGAAAAAGCCTAAAAAATTAAGTCTTCAATTTACCTAAAGCTTAGCATGGTAATTGTAAGTATCCTTAAAAAAAACTATCAGGCTGATTAGAAAATACTAGATCTTTTTTTTCTTCCAATTAGCCAACGACATATTCATACAGCACGATAGATTAAATAAACAAATAATATAAGTCTTAAATTTACCTAAAGCTTAGCATGGTAATTGTAAGTATCCTTAAAAAAACTATCAGGCTGATTAGAAAATACTAGATCTTTTTTTTTNCACAATATATTTTATCTGTTTAATCGTATATTTTTAAAATTTAGGTAATATTAAATGTATTCAAACGGAAAAATACATTTGTAAAATGTGAAATAAAATACACAAATATAATTTTTAGTTAATTGAACACTTTTCGTTATTTTCTTACATTTCTTAATATAATTTACTTAATATATTAATTAATTACTTATTATATATATTAATTAATTACTTATTATATATATTAATTAATTATTTATATATTAATTAATTGCTTATATATTAATTAATTATAATTAATAATTTACTTATAATTTACTTAATATAATTTAGTACAATTTAGAGTTTGTTTTTAATGAATAGAATTAAGTTTTAAATTAATCTTAATAAGATTTTTTATTTAAAAAATTTTTTTAATGATTTCTGTAATATGTTAGGTTAGTAAATATATGTCAACTTTTTTTACATTTATTTCAAATTGCAGCTTAGCTAAAAAGAAAAAGAAGAATTAATAAAAAGCATGTGAAACTGGCGTTTAAATGTTCTATGTACGAGATTTATATAATATTTATGCAAAATTTAATTGAAATTAGCAAAAAGGGCGAAAAACGGTAAATTATTCTGCTACAAATGAGTCATTAATTTAATATTTACTTGACAAATATTTCCTAATTATGTATTAAACTTCGTAGAATAATTTAATGAAGATCTAATTTTTTAAAACATCCGCTATGTATCACAATTACAATATTTATATTTATAAAAAGATATTTCCCATGTTATCTTTTCTGTATAAGGATTTAAAATAAATTCATGAATCTGCTAAAATCCGGTTGTTTATAATTGTAGCCTTAAATTTCGCAATGCACCACACTAACTTTAAAAGTCTCCATGAATTCCATTTAGCCTGATATTTTTAGGCTTATCACAATCGGCTAATATTTTTTCGGCTTATTATTTAGAAAATGTGCTAAGAAATATCGATCCGACTTACTTTATTTATGCAATAAGCCCTGTCCTCTGTCGGTGCTTTGAATAGAGAGATGCTTGTTTTGATTTATACGTGTAGCTTCTTTTTGTTTGAAGCTAGTTTCCTTTAGTTTGAATTCTTTTTAATAAGCCTTTACTTCATTTGTCTCATTTTTATAAACTTTCATAATTCTGGGCATATTTCAAAAAGCCTAAAAAATTAAGTCTTCAATTTACCTAAAGCTTAGCATGGTAATTGTAAGTATCCTTAAAAAACTATCAGGCTGATTAGAGAATACTAGATCTTTTTTTTTTCAATTAGCCCACAACCTATTCATACAGCACAATAGTTTAAACTACCAAATAATATAAGTCTTCAATTTACCTAAAGCTTAGCATGGTAATTGTAAGTATCCTTAAAAAAACTATCAGGCTGATTAGAAAATACTGGATCTTTTTTTTTCTTCTAATTAGCCAACGACATATTCATACAGGTATTCTTAAACTTTCACTGGTTTTTATTTAGTCCCTATATATTTTTTTTATTATCGTTCATTAATGTTTTTCCTCTCTGTTTCTAAAATGCAAAAAAAACTCTAAATGATTGCAAAAACATTTCATTTACTTAAATTATGCTATATTCTAAGATTACAGCGCAAAAACATGCTTTAATTATGTTACATTTTTTTTGGGATAAACGAATATTTCTAATGCACGAATAGGACTAAGTAAGTTAATTATACTACATTTTTTTGGGATAAACGAATATTTCTGATGCACAAATAGGACTAAGTAAGTTAATTATGTTACATTTTTTTGGGATAAACGAATATTTCTGATGCACGAATAGAACTAAGTAAGTTAATTATGCTACATTTTTTTGGGATAAACGAATATTTCTGATGCACAAATAGGACTAAGTAAATTAATTATGTTACATTTTTTTGGGATAAACGAATATTTCTGATGCACGAATAGGACTAAGTAAGTTAGTAGTTTTATACTAAGTGACCATAAACATAACTTATGCCGTTACTTTTTTTTAAAAAAAAGTTCTAAAGCAATTTTTTAAAATTATCCTTCAGTTATTAACATTCCAACTAAGACTATAAAGATTAATTGAGTTGCAAATCGCTTGCATTCACAACACATTATTTTCGNTTAATTATGTTACATTTTTTTGGGATAAACGAATATTTCTGATGCACGAATAGGACTAAGTAAGTTAGTAGTTTTATACTAAGTGACCATAAACATAACTTATGCCGTTACTTTTTTTTAAAAAAAAGTTCTAAAGCAATTTTTTAAAATTATCCTTCAGTTATTAACATTCCAACTATGACTATAAAGATTAATTGAGTTGCAAATCGCTTACATTCCGAAATTACTTAGATAAGAAAATAATAATAATAAATTATATTTGATTTACTTATTATCATTTCGAATGAGGATTTGTAACTATTAAGTAATATTGTGGTCTGGAATTTTTTGTTCTTGTAATCCGTGCTTAAGAAAATGGCTAAGCTGTTTCGCTCCGCTCGACTGAAGGTTTAAAAACAAATTAAAATACATACCCGAATATTTTCGCTCGTTATACATCAGAGGCTGCCGAACCGAAACAGGCATGGGTCAGATTTGCAATCACGCAAAAAGCATACAATTTTGAAGCGAAAATACTCCGTCCACGGTTAATTACCCGTCTTGCTGAAGTTGCTGCACGTCATACTTTTTTTTCTTCAACTCGTTGGTCTTCGTAATCTATTATAGCTCATTATCTGATATTTAAATTGTTCAGTATATAAAAAGCATTAAATCGCGCAACCAACATTCCAGTGGCATAAATTTTAAATTCATTATAGGTGATTTATATACTAATGAAGCATTTCGATTATATTATGCAAAAAAAAATTTTTTTTTGCTATCGATTTATTATTATACATTTTGTGTTTTATTTATTATCTTCTTTGTTGAACAAACAAAAAAATGACTGTTTTTTTTTTCTTTTGATATAGCCTACTTACCGACATTTGTAGAAAAATTTTCATTCTTGTTTCGTTAAAAGATAATGATTTTAAGATAAAATTTTGAAGGGCAAATTTTCTCGCTGGCGGAAATCCTAAGAAGATTGAATTTTTCGAAACTTATTGTGCTGGTTTAAAATTTCATATGAACAAAATTTCATGTAGACTTAATTTTGTAGGGATAAAATTTCACATTATGTCCGAAGGACAAATCCCACATTCCAGTGCCATAATTTTAAATTTGTTATAGGTGATTTATGTACTAATAAAGTATTTTGATTATAATACATAAAAAAACGTTTCTGAGTTTATTTTTTATGTTATCGATTTATTATTTTACGGACATCGATCATCTTTTTAACACTTTTGTGTTTTATTTATTACTTTTTTTGTTGAACAAACAAAAGAAAAGGAAGAAAGAACGTTTGTTTTTTTTTCTTTTGGTATGTCCTCTTTACCAACATTTTTAGAAAAATCTTCATTCATATTTAATTAAAAAATTATGATTTTAAGACAATTTTTTCACGGGCTTTCGCCCGTATAAAACAAATTTGATATCCTATGAGGACTAAGAAAAATCCTATGAGGGCTGAATTTTTCGAAACTTCTTGTAACTGGTATAAAATTTCATAAGAACAAAATTATATGAAGACAAAATCTCATGTAGACTTAATATCGATAAAATTTCACATAATATCCTTTAGAATTTTAATCCTAAAACCAAATCCCACATTCCAGTGCCATAGTTTTAGATTCATTATAAGTGATTTTTATGCTAATTAAGTATTTTTATTATGATACATAAAAAAAGCTTCATACATTTATTTTTTATGTTATTGATTTATTATTTTGCGGACAACGATTATCATTTTCACTCTTTTGTGTTTTATTTATTATTTTCTTTATTGAAAAAAAGACATTTTCTTTTGGTATATCCAAATTACCGACATTTTTAGAAAAATCTTCTTTCCTATTTCATTAAAAGATAATGACATAAACACTAAATTTTCTCTCCGGCGAAATCCTACAAAAACTTAATTTTGCAAAACTTATTGTGGCTGGGATAAAATATATGAACAGAAACATATGGGAACAAATATCTCATGTAGACAAAACATCGCAGACAAACATTTTACATTATCTCCTAAAGACAAATCCCAGGTAAATAGAATTTCTTAAAACAAAATTTCACAAAATTTCTTAAAACAAATTTTAGGGGACAGAATCTCATGAGGATAAAATTTGATATGATCTGAATTTAGATAATTTTAATTTTGCAGAATCTGGCTTGCTATAATTTAGAGAATCAGAATGTCCGGTAAACCGTTTACGTTTGAACCGAAAAATCAAAGACTTAAATACCACTTTTTTGATTTTATTAACCAGAATTGTGATTTTTTTACCAGAAATATTATTACCATATATAGTAATGTAAGATTTTGGTCAAATTTATGTCATTAAATATTACAGTGCTGGAGGACATATGGTATGCATTATGTTATAATGAGGCAACCTCATGTTCGAAAAAACGAAAATTTGGGTTATACGAAATTTCGTTATAAATAGCAAAATGACGATTATGGACAATAAAACACTTTTTAAAATATGAGTGCATAGCTTTCGAGTAAATTTTAAAATTTTCCGACCGTTATTCCGACTTCTTAACACACAATTAGCGTAAATCATACCATTACACCAGAACTTTGTTTCTAATTAACGCAAACCCTATCCAGTTGTTTCTAACGACACAATTTCGATGCAAAGCTTCGAGCGTTCCATATCGCGATGTTTATTTGCACGATTTTTCATTAAATTGAATCGTTAATTCATCACGATTAAAGTAAAGCATGTTCACGTTATTTTCAAATCTAGCAATTGATCGTTTTCGTTTCTAATGCTTATAGTTAAGCAAATTGAAGTCAAACGTGTCATTAAGTAATCACTTTTAACGTTACATGATTCGTTAGATTGCGAGCTTGCGTAATATTGTACAAATCGAATCACATGTATACTACCGAGCAACAAAATAAAATCACCGTAACAAAAAATTCAAAACTGAGATTTTTGATATATTTAGTATTTTTGTATGTAACCTATTGTAAAAAAAAAATCGTTTTATCAGTTTTTGAAATACTAGTTTAAGTATTAGCAGGGAAAATAATTGTCAAGCACTTACGTTGTTTTTTCAATTGCACCGCAGTATACAGATGTTCAACCTATAATGCTAGTGACGTACATAAACTTAGATGACCCCCCCCCCTTCAAGATTTATAAATGCAAGCTATCTTAGACTTAACACATTTTTTAATAAATTATAATATGAGACAAGAACACTATGAAGAGACATTCTGTTGTTTATAATAATTAATTTTGTTTTAATTTATATATTTTAATTTTAATTATTTGATAAAGAATTATTTATTACGATGGAAAGACAAAATTTAAAAAAAGTAATTAATCGGAACAATTAATACTCTTGCCAATTAACCACATTGGAATGAAATTTATCTCAATAATACGAGGAATTAAGTATCTTGCAATAATTTTTATTAAAAGTTTTGTTAAGGGTTAATTTTATTTGTAAAGTGAAAGAAAAATGTTTTTATAAAGGAAAAAAAAGTATTGTAATTCATACAGTGTTATTCATAATTCCCTCCGCCTGTAAACGCCATTTTTCTGGTAACGCCATCTTTCTGTAAACACCATCTTTCCGCCTGTAAACGCTACAAACTGGCTTCAGTGGTACATGTTACTGCCATCTACCGGCAACTGCTTAAATTAAAACTTGAATACATTCGGAATAATTTCATATGTTCTTTTTTGCCATATTAGTCTTCGTTTTTTTACTACAACGCTTCGAAACCCCGGAGGGAATTATGAATTACCCTGTATTCTTAGGGTTGCACAACTCTTTTGAATTAAGAGCTGCGTGCTCAAGTATTTAGACAAGCTGATGGCGACTAGGATAATTTTAATGTCAACTTCAGTGTTTCAGACTCAATTCTTTTTATCGGTCATTTTAATAATATATTTACATAAAATTATATTTTTTTATATATTAAAATTCATTCAAAATTGAAGAAAACCAAACTGATACTTTTCAAAATAAAAATATATTTCATTTTTATCGAAAAATAGATTTATCGAAAAAAATTTAAAAGTCGGGAAAAAGTTCTGTTTTTTTTCATAGCATCACGTAACATAAAAGTGTATTTTAAAATAAATTAACTGTAATGTTCTTGAATGAAAGTAAAAAGTAAAAAAACAAAATGGATAAATATTTTATTGAGTAATATGGATGCAAATTAAATATTTTAATTAAAGAACTGTATGGGGTCTAAAATGATTTAAAATAGAACAGAACGCATTATAGCTCAAAATAATAAACAACATTCTGTTGGGTGGGATTCATATATTTTAACTTATGAACATTTATATATTAAGAGATTTAATGAATGAGATTTAAGTTATAAAATTTTAGAATAAAGGTTCAAAAACAGTAAACAGTTTGAAAAACCACATTCGAATTTCCTGATTCGAAAATTGCAATTCGTTATGCTATTGGATAAAAAAAATCAGGATTTTCAAAACCCAGAGGAAAGCATAGCCATGTAGAAATGCGTAGTGCCGAAAACATGATAGAAAAATAGCTTGGATTCACGATAAAAGTGACACAAATAATGTNATATTTATTTCGAACATTCAAAATTGAAGAAAACCCAAACTGATGCTTCTCAAAATAAAAAATATATTTCATTTTTATCAAAAAAATAGATTTATCGAAAAAAATTTAAAAGTCGGGAAGAAGTGCTGGTTTTTTTCATCACATCACGTAGCACAAAAGTGTGTTTTAAAATAAATTAACTGTAATGACTTGAATGAAAGTAAAAAATAAAAAAAATAATAGATAAATATTTTATTGAGTAACATGGATGCAAATTAAATATTTTAATTAAAGAATTGTATGGGGTCTAAAATGATTTAAAATAGAACAGAACGCATTATAGCTCAAAATAATAAACAACATTCTGTTGGGTGGGATTCATATATTTTAACTTATGGACATTTATATATTAAAAGATTTAATGAATGTTAAATTTTAAACAATTTTTTAAGCTGTAAAATTTTAGAATGAAGGTTCAAAAACAGTAAACAGTTTGAAAAGCCACATTCGAATTTCACGTTTCGTAATATTATTGCATTTAAAATGTCGAAATTTAAAAATTAAAAGATAACATGGATTGAAGGATAACGTGGATTGACAATGAAATCGGCACAAATAAACCCGTCAAAAGCGAACAATTAATTGCTTGATTCGAAAATTGCAATTTGTTATAATATTGGATACAAAATATCGGGATCTTCAAAACCCAGTGGATTTAAAATCCCGATAAAATTGACACAAATAATATAGCACGTCAAAAGTTAATAATGTTTGCTCAGATTACAAAATATTCACTCCTATTAAAAATTTGTTCTTAACTTGTAAAATCATGCAAGAATAAATATAGTTCCTTTTTTAATAATATGATACATAAATAATTTTTTACCTAATACAAAATCGTTTTTTTTTTCTTTTCGTTTTTTTAAATAACAATTTTGATTCCCCTTAAATCACAAGACTAAGTTAACAATGAAAACAGGATTTAATGTAAGTCAATTTAATTTGTTTTACCAAAAAAAAATAATAATAAACTTAAAAACAGTTTTGAATGAAGCTTTAATGTGACAATTGAGCTGTCACCTTGCAAGTACCTGGAACGAAAAGTAAATAAACTAACAGATGGCATAAAAGGTCATTTCTTAAAGTAGCTTCTTCCTTTGGAGGTAGGTCAAGTATTCGGAATGCGGGCGTCGAAATTCTTGGTACTTACTTCCCTCCTTAAACTCTAGTTAAGAAGCTACCGTTCTGTTTTGACTGTAGAGTCTATGTTTTCAACACCAAGGTCAAAGCAGCACTAACCCTATTTTGATTTCCTGCCTTTAACTTTTAAATCGTTTCGTGACTTAGTTTATGGAATTCGAAGTAAACAATGGGCCCCTAGCCTCTTAGATATTGTAAAGCGAGAAATGTATAAATTAATTACAACGATGTGTCAGAATAAGTTATTTGAATGATAACGGTTTTGTTCTAAAACCTCAGCACGAAAATGAACTTCGTGAACTATGCACTGTTAGAATTTTCATTTGAAAATTATGGGCAAATAACCTGCAGCAGTTTGTCCATCCGTTTAACCGTTAAGTTTTTACGGTTAAGAACGTCTTTTTACCTTTACGGTATTGAAACCGTTTACAACTAGTATGGTTATAAAACTATGAATAACCATTTATAACTAGCATGGTTTCAAAACCGTAGAAAAGAAACTTAACCGGACACAGAAGCTAGGCTTTTCGTTAGGTAATGGGTATTGGGAAGTGCAGGACACTAGAAACTCTTCAGGTGTTGAAGGGAATGGTGGACATATTGTGGTGTTAACGCTGGAATTCGAATCCCCATTTTGACGTTCGTGAGACTGACAGATTAGCCCTCTTTGCGATAATATGCACGCAGTTCCAAGGAACTAAGTAGTTTTATTAAGTAGGCTTACTTGGTTGTTTAACCATATTAGATGAAAGCAGTTAATAAGTTGTTTTTCTCACATTTAACAGTTTGAGTACCATCTTTTTTATGGTTACTTGACTGTTAAGTTTGAATATGGTAAAATAGCAATTAAACAAATGGTTATTTAACCTTTTTTCCGAGAAATGTCTTAACAGTGTGGATTTAAATGATTTGTAAAAGTATCTGGAACAAAAATGCAAAAAATACTGGGAGGTAAGTAACTGTTGTATTCTTGGCCTCACACGCAAGGGAGGCGTTTGGGAGTTTAGTTGTGTGCGTTGTAGGTAACATTCAAAATACATGAATTAACAATTTCCTCATGTCATTGGGTTAAATTCCAATTGCAGTTGTAGTTGCTTATCAGCCGAATGCTATTCATCAACGGAGAAAAAAAATGTCCTGCTTATTCAAGACTACGTTAAGAAAAAAAAAGTATAGTGAAAATTACCTGAATATGGTTAAATTTCCCGTATTTCTGGCTCTATGAGAACACCAAAGATCTTAGTAATTTTAACTGAAACATTTGATAATGATTTTGTTAAAATGAGCAATAAAATTTTAATTTTCATATTATGCTATGAAATTTGGTAAAAGTAGTAAAATTTAGTAATTTTTATCATGATACCTATATCAGCGGTTACAAATGGTGTTCCGCGGACCCCTAAGGTTCCGTAGAAATTTCACCGGAGTTCCGTGAGTTGAGACTTTTTTTTAACCGTTAATGATTTTTGAAATCTGTTATAGGTTTGTATTCAACCAATAATCCATTATTTGTTTAATATTAAGGTTATTTTTATGAAATTTTTCGTGTAAAATTGCAATAAAAAATAAAGAGCAAATTAAAAAATCAATAAATAAATCCTATAACGATATATCGAATAAATTTCTAAAAAAATATATAAATTTTCAAATGACTGCATCAGTATTTCTCATCAAACTTTAAAATTCAAAGTAAAATAAACAAATTCAAGAATAAGAATTTTTTTCTGATAATTAGTCTTACAGTTCATAACAGTTTTTTTTTTTCAAAAACTTAATTTTGCAGTAAAAAGACTAGCTAATTCAACTGCCCAACATGAATCCTGATTTAAAAGACTTATTGATGAAACACTGAAAAAATTCATTCGCATAAAATATTTCCTGATTTATCATTTACTTATTTATTTATTTTGTTAGAACTTGCTAATGAACGTTTTTCAACTTAGCGTAATTAGCGTTTTTAGCTCTAATGAACGTAATTGTGGTTGTAATTATTTATGCCAAATTTATAAGGAATGCCAAATTTTATATTATATCATAAATGGTAAATATTGATTATGTTTCTTATATGAACTGAAGTGAATTTTATTAGTAGAAAAATATTAAAAAGCGTTTTGTTCAAAAGTGTTTTTGTAAAATATTTTTATTAAAACCTCGTCTCTTAATAAATTTATTCTATTAGACTATTTGTAATCGATAACTCAGACACTCATCATGAATAAGTAATATGAACTCATTTAGTTATTGCGTATATTTGTGAAACATTTCTAACAAAACCTCGTCTCTTAACAAATTTATTCCATAAGCCTAAAAGTAATAGAAACTCAACCGTCTAAATAATATAAAATCCCTTCAACAAATGTACTCTTTTTGTAAAATACTTATGATAAAACTTCGTTTTTTAACAAATTTTCTATTAGACTATACGTAATCGAACTTATCGTGAATAAGTAATGTAAACTCATGAATATGAACTTATTGCGTACATTTGTGAAACATTTATAATAAAACTAGATCTCTTAACAAATTTATTCTGTGATAAAATCACTCAAAACTACTACACTTTATATTATCATACACCTCATTCAATTTAGAATTTATAAATGTCACATACGACTGCCTCTTATACTATAAAATAACAACAAAATCATCAGTTAGTAAAACAAATAGCTATCTACGCAAGGGTTTTTTCCATTCACAGAATCCCTCTAACTCGTTACTAAATCCCTAAGAAAAACATCGTTTTAAATGATTTAGTCTGGAAAATAAATACGCTTCTGTAATATTCCAACCATGAAGCATCTGGGCTGGAAGTGTAGTTTGAGAAGTAAGCGTCGTGGTGAGAATAACGAGTAGGTATTTGAACAAATCATTTCCATCTGAATGAGTTTTCAAACTATTTATATTTCTTTCATTATGAATAACATTTCAGCGAAAATAGTGAATATTTCTAGCCACTTTTAAAATATTGTGTTGTGTTTCTCATGATAAGTGAGAATTACCATAAAGTTTAATTTTCTCTCAAAAGTGTATTTGAAGTATAATCACTTGTTAAATTAATGATTCCAAGAAACTGAAGTGGTACGATGTTACTTGATTTGAAAAAAACTTAATTGGCCTCGATAATATGTAGATGGAAATTAAAGTCTTCAAGATTTCAGCTCTCAAAAATAGGCGCCCATTCTCAAGACTTGTCAGACATAAAACGTGACGTTTTGCTGTTACTTTGCAACCTTATGTTAATTCTAACCCCCTAATTTTCACAAAATTTCTGCATTTCATACTTTCGTTTTGCGTGCACTTAAATCTTTGCTGTAATTCTTCTTCTTTGGACTCTGAACTAACTTACTCCACTCGCTTGCTATTATCCATTTTGCCCTTCTATAACTGATTCGGCTTTTGCTTAACTCATAGACCCAGACACCCCTCTTCTAATCCTTATTGTAAGCTTGTTACTTGACCATTTTTTCTCCTTTTGTAACAAAGTTGCTAATACCTTCCTCGTTTTCATTCCAAAGTTATTTTTAGGGCTGTGAACAAAATTTAAATTAAGTCTCTTAATACTATCAGTTTTGAAAATCGATTTTGCATTTACCCCATACCTTACCAGAGCAACCTTGGCTACATCAGGCAAACTAGACGCGCTTTAAAATTTAGACTAAAGGAGCAAAATAGATATGTCTGTTATCAAGAATACGATAAATCATAAATTGCTGCGCATTGTTAGAATCTTGGGCATAAATTCAATTTCGACAATGCCAAATTTATTTTCACCCAGTGACGCCAGCTTATCTTGATGCCCTGGAATTTTGTTCTGTTCATATGACTGCTGATTCTCTTAACTACTTTAGTTCCTCACCACCTTTTCATAGCGCGAGGAAATGTATTTTACCCTGATTTGCCTCTCTCGATCACAATGGTTTTCTTTGTTCTGTTTTTTTCATCTTTATTTTTGTTTCACTCTCTGCTACAGCGTTTTTACTTATTTTCTTTCTCATTTTTATTTTTCGATGGCAACTTTACGTTTTTTATTTCTAATTCACGACTGGCAAGTTTTGATAATGGGCCCCTATTTTTGAGCGCTTGAAACATGTCGACTATTATTTCCATTGTAAATATAAATTTCTGTCGCTAAATCGGGAGAAATGTTTCAGATTAAACATTATAATAGGTGTTCAAATAACATTGAATTTATGAAACGGTGAACTGACTTAACAAACAAAAGGGAAATTTTCATGAATGATTTTATGATAATTTTGATTTTTTAAAATTGATTTCATAATTTTATTTTATTTCGTGATCAAACGGTGAACGGTCGTTATGGTGGAAGAATCGCTGTTATAAGCGAGATCGTAATAAAGAGTGTAGACTGTTTTAGAATCTAAAACTGATCACTAACTCAATGTCGCCTATTATAATTCTTAGCATACAATGAGAAAAATAACTAAGCAAAAGCACTGATCCGCGTCCGAATTGCGTTTCAATCTTTGCATCTAATTTAGATTCTCAAAAATAGCCAGTCAGGAACATAATTTACTCATACGATGAGCAGTCATCACATTATTTTTTTTCATCCTCAGTACTTTCGATCCTCATTCATAATTGCCTTTATACAAACAACGTTCGTAAAACTGCATCACGGCAGCAAAACTATGCCCTGGAACCAAGGTGTTTTCGTTATTTTCGTTCAACATGGGAGAAATTATTGGTTACACGTATATAATTTGGAGCTGAAAACTAGTGCGAAAGTGATTTAATTTCGTGTCTGAATGAAATAATACTTTGATCATGTTATAAGTACATTAGTGTTGTTATTTTTAGAACTTCTATTTTCCTGAATTGGATAAAATGTTGCTTGTCATCAAAATTAAGGAGTATTTGTTGTTTTGACATATTCTTTGTTTTGAGGGTGGTTATTTTTTTGTTCGACACATTTCAAGTCCAGTGACTCTTGTTGTAATGATTAGGGAGACTATGTCTAACTAAATGATCAGACGTAAACAACTCCATTGTAACAGTTATCGTTGAATAATGGCTCAAATTTGTTAAAAATACAAAAAAATATTTACTATGTTACCTTAGAATCCATACCTATGTAAAACTATGAAAAAAAAAAGACTTAAATTAGTTATAATTTTAAAAAATGCATGTTTCATTATAAAAAATAATGTAATTTATTTAATGGGAATTCAGAAATTCTCACTAAATTGAAAACGTTTCTGTGTCGAAACACTTTAATACGTTTAAACGTAGTATTAAATAAACCTATTATTGTTTTAAATACGTGTTTCATTACAAAAAATAATGTATTTTATTTAATGGGAATTCAGAAGTCTCACTGAATTAAAAATGTTTCTGTGCCAAAACACTTTGATACGTTTAAACGTGATATAAGTAAACGTATTATTTTTTTAATACTTTTACTGATGTTATCTATTCTTCGATTTGAATCCTGGTTATCACTGTTAGAATATCATCGAAAAACGCAATGAATATTTTATTAAATATCTTAATTAATCAATTTATTGTTCTGACTATTCTCACTAAGTTTAAAATTTTTGTTAGTAGAAACTCATTTCTTAAATATTTTTATTTGTGTTGTCTGTTGTTTAATTTGATTCTTGTTTATCACTATTCAAGTATCATCAAAACTCGTTATAAATATTTTACTAAAAATCATTACTAATTAATTTATTGCTATGACGTTTCTCACTGAATCGAGAATGTTTGTGTGTCGAAACACATTTCTTTGATCCGTTTATTCGTGTTATCTGTTCTTTGATTTGATTCTTGGTTATCACTATTCAAGTATCATTGAAAATCTTAATGAATATTTTATTAAAAACCACTACTTATCAATTTATTATTATAACGTTTCTGACTAAAGTGAAAATTTTTGTGTTTCAAAACACATTTCTTAAATCCTTTTATTCGTGTTATCTCTTGTTTGATTTGATTCCTGGTTATCAATACTCAAGTATCATTGAAAATCTTAATGAATATTTTACTAAAAATCATTACTAATCAATTTATTGCCATCACGTTTCGCACTAAATTGAAAATTTTTATGTGTCAAAACACATTTCTTAAATCCTTTTATTCGTGTTATCTGTTGTTGGATTTGATTCTTGATTATCACTATTCAAGTATCATTGAAAATCTTAATGAATATTTTACTACTAATCACTAATTTACTAATAAATCACTACTAATCAATTTATTGTTATGACGTTTCTCACTAAATTGAAAATGTTTGTGTGTCAAAACACATTTCTTAAATCCTTTTATTCTTGTTATCTGTCATATGATTTGATTCCTGGTTATCACTACTCAAGTATCATTGAAAATCTTAATGAATGTTTTTTTCTAAAAATCAATACTTATCAATTTATTGTCATCACGTTTCACACTAAATTGAAAATTTTTGTGCGTCAAAACACATTTCTTAAATCCTTTTATTCGTGTTATCTGTTCTTGGATTTGATTCCTGGTTATCACTACTCAAGTATCATTGAAAATTTTAATGAATATTTTACTAAAAATCATTACTAATCCATTTATATTTATAATGCTTCTCACTGAATCGAGAATGTTTGCGTGTCGAAACACGTTTCTTTGATCCGTTTATTCGTGTTATCTGTTTGATTTGATTCCTGGTTATCACTATTCGAATATCATCGAAACTCGCAATGAATATTATATTAAAAATCACTACTGATCAATTTATTGTTTTGACGTTTCTGAGTAAATTGAAAAATTTTGTGTGTCAAAACACATTTCTTAAATCCTTTTATTCGTGTTATCTGTTCTTTGATTTGATTCCTGATTATCACTATTCAAGTATCATTGAAAATCTTAATGAATATTTTACTAAAAATCATTACTGATCAATTTATTGTCATCACGTTTCTCACTAAATTGAAAATTTTTGTGTGTCGAAACGAAGTTGTTCATCTCGTTTCTTTGATCCGAATACAACGGACTGAAGGAAGTAGGTCGGGAGAAGGCATTTTTAAAACCAGTAATTATCGAACTTGTATTTTTCTCGAAGGTTCGTCAAGTAGTGTATTCGCTATCGAAAACAAAAGCCCCAGAAAGTAGGTCTGATTGCAATTTTGAGTGTGAAGTGCCCTCTGTTATTTATTTGATTTGTTTTTTTCCCTACTAGCTATCTGTCGTACAAAAGCTGCTAATTGTCGCTGACCACTGCTTCAATCTAAATGTGGTGTATTAATCAATTTTCGACCCAAATACCGCGATATTTCCTTTCTGTCCGATATATTTTAAGGAATTTATTCTCTAGGAAGTTGAGGAGTCTGACAGATGACGAAATAATATGATGGCAGCAAACTGAAAAACATTCTTCGCAATGTTCTACCATATTATATATTTCCTTTAGAAAAAAAATAACTTAAAATTATCCTCAAGCACCCTACCTATACCGACCAACAAGGATAAACTAAATTGTATCATTACTTATAATCCCTTGTAATAGTGTTCAAACAGAGAAAAAAAACTTAAAATATTAGGGAGACCTGAAAGTAATGTCGTTTCGGCTCATTAAATATTCATTAGTCTTAAAAACCGATTTTTTTTTTCGATCCTGCGTTGAAAGGTTGTTGTTAACGAGGCTGAATACATTATTTATTAAAAATAAAATCTTGATAAAAAATATCAAATGTACCGAAACGTCATTACTTTCCAGCCCCCTTAATATTTTTTTAAGTGATAAAATTGTTTCTATTTTGTCCAATATATTGCTCACTGGGTTTCACTAGATTGAGCCATGCATTAGACGCTATGAAAATTATTTTCAAAAAAATTTAAAATGCTATATTAGAAAGAAGTATATAGAAAATGTCTTTTAATTTGTGTGTGATTTTCTCTATTTAACCAATGAGTTAATAATAATCGGCAACAATTAAAAATTTCTCTCTGGATACGACAGATTTTGTTGTGTATTTGTTACAGTAAATGACCAAAATCAACAGAATGTTGACATTCACCGGTGAATGTCAACAATCGCATATTCGCTTGGGTGAATGCCCGAAATATTTGTTATCCCCAATTTGATGTTAATTTATTCGTTGATATTATTATATTTATTCGATATTTTAATATCTGCTGAGAATAGAGTAGGAGAAACATCACTGTTCGGAGTGCCAGTTAAATGTTGAACAGTGGCACTTGACCTTATAAAAACATTCAGGTAGGGCATACCGGGCAAATGTAATCCGGACAGTGGCACTGAGCTAGTTTAAGTATTTAAATTTCGTTTCACTGAAATCGTTATGTACGAATATCAACAAGATTTTACAAAAAAAAAATTCATTTAATGGTTTTAAACATATTACTTACATAAAAGTGATAATCTGGAATTATGCTGATAAATTATAGATAAACCGTCTAAATGTTTCGATTTTTTGAATGAATAAAATGAAAAGTTTTTTTAGGGATAAAAAATTTTAGTAGCTTTTATCGGAAAAATTCATAAGTTTGTGTAAATTAGTGGGGCACATGTCACCTACACTAGGCCCTCAACATGACACCTATGAATGTAGCATGTTTATTCCCTAAACTATTTTCGTGAAGTTTTAAACGTCTTTTATTGCAGAACTGTCCTGATTAATTTCAGTTTGTTTGTTATCAGCTCACGATAGCGGGAAGGCTTATTGTAAATAGCATCATTAAAGGTTTATTAAAGTAAACCTCTGAAATACAGCATGATTAAGTAATTATTCACACAATTCCTAACTATTCTAAAACTATATGGACTTGGTGTGGCAAGCCGAAACAGTAATGGGTATATTAAAAAATAATGTAGTCTCTTCAAATTAGCCTGACGCATTGCGAAATGCCGACGCAATTGCAATTACAATTTTTAATTATCCAACATCATCATCAGTAGCTCGACAGTCCTGGGTGGACCCTGGCTTTCTCAAGAAGACTGCACTTGTCCTTTCTTCTGCGTGTTTTAATTAATCTAAAATATTATTATGTTAGAATCTAAACTTCAGTATTTCATCGCTTATGTAACTTCCTAAAAAAATTTTTAGCCAAAGATTTTTCGAAGCTACATTTCAGCAGTTTAACCTCCGGGATCACTTCGTTTTTACAGTTAAATTTTTTTACCTCATTTATAAACGAATTTTTAAAAAAAAGTTACAGTTTTTGTCCTTATTTCAATCTAAGCAATTTTTTAAAAAGATACTGTTTGTATGTGTAAGAAGAGAACGAAATTAATCTACATACTGTTAAATATACAAGAGCTATCAAGTCTGCGAATGTAACAAACACTGTTGTACAATTTTTTAAACTAATAAAAAATTGGGAGTTTTAGAACGAAATTGATGAGCCTGGTCTAAGGAAAATTTAAAAAATGCATAGGTGTATAGAGAAAGAATGGACATAAAGGAATATGTGAGGTTAAGAAAAACACCCTTAAACATTTTTTTAGCTTATAAATTTATAGTCAAATAGTCCACAAAGATCACCGAAAAAAGGAGAAATTAAACTTTTTCTAAATGTTTAGGATGAAATTGTAAAAAATATAATAATAATTTTATAATCATGGTAAATCCCTTGTAAAATTTATGTACTCAGAAGACTATAAACTTTTTAAGGAATCCAATATTTTTTTGCTTGTATATTTCACACCATTCCAAATATTAATTTTATGTTTTATTTCTTTTTAGGATCTTCCGAAAGGGAGGTAGGTGTGCGAAAGGAACATATTGCAAGCTTATACGATTCACTTGCTGCAGAACTCCGGGAACGCCTGAACAATCCCAATAGTTGTCCTATTCTATTGCCTCCAAAAGACTACGACACAGTGAGCAGGCGACAAGGCAAGCTAGACGGCATAGATTGCCGACGAAGCACTAACTACAATTTGGTAGGACTAACAAAAACAGTATCGCCTGTGCCTCTTGTTCATCAGTCTAGCAATGGGAAATCTTCGCCCAAAACTCAAGACTCAACTAGTGCAAAGTCGTCTGGGGGCAAGTCTAGCAACAAGTCCAGCAGCGGTATCGGATCGGATGAGGCCCTTAGTTCAGCCATTCAGGAAGTGTCCTCTCATCCGGATTTCGAGAGCAAAGAAATCGATCCTGACACGAGCTCGGATGACGAGGAGGATTGGCCTGATACTAGCGGGCTCCCGGATGATGATGAGGAAGACGATGAGGAGGAGGTCATCCCATCCTACGAGTGGCGTCGACCTCCTCGATACGCACCGGCTCCGGCAGCTCTCAATATGCCACGAGATCGCAGGAGTCGGTCTTCTCCAGATGAAGAAGACGATCCACGATTTGGCCGAGTCCACCGTGGTGTCCGGGGAATAGTTGATAAATTCGAGCGAAGAGCTGTTTCACCTCCTCCTCCCACTCAACCAGAACCCCTTCCCTCCTCTCACCACAATAGAACCCCTATCAAAATAGCAGCTAATGCTCGAAGATCAGACCCATACGCTGATCACGGTTACAGAGAAGTCATAGAAAGGGATATACCTGAACCAGAACACTTGAAGCACTTTGAAGTTGTCTACAGGAGACATAGCAACCCTATAGAAAAGAAAATTCCAAGAGATCCCCGTCCTGTATCCTATCCTGCTGCTGTTATTGACCCAGTGTCTCCAAGACCCAGCAAGGGTAGGCCTGTCTTAGAATCTGCAGTTGAGCACCGTCCCAAATATAAAGAGCTGCCTCGGCAAGGGTATCCAGATCGTCAGCAAGATGTTTTAATTGACCACCATAGTCCTGTTCAAAGGTATCCAGTCAGCTATAATGATAGGTATGTTGACAGGCATTCTCCGTCACACCTGCCTGCTCGTGAAATCGATTATTACAGGGACTCCCGTCCACTATCCTCATCTCCTGTTGGCGTCAGGCAATATCGTTCGCCAGAGAGACAGCCATCACCATTTAACATGTGCCCTCGACAAAGACAATATAGTGCTACAGACGTTCGACAGGAGAGAGCTTTTCCATCAAAATATGTTGAGCCTTATCCAGAACCTAGACCTTCTTACCACCCTCCACCCAATGAAGAAAGGAGAAGATCTGGTTATTTTGATCTACCAGTCGACCCCAGAGACTACAGACATAGTTTTGTGGAATCACCATTTCGTAGACTACCTCTTAATACCCAGTATTAGTTGTGGTAAAGCCTGAATTGCTTTATTTTTTTTCTTCCTCGATCTGCATTAATGATGTGCCACATAAAACTTTAATAAAAACTTACTACTTAGTTTTAAAAATTGTAAGAAAATGTACTCGTGATTTTCTGCTGCGTTCGAAAAGTTGAGATATTTCCTTCGCATTTTTAATTAACGAAAACTAAGGATGTCAACTGCTACGCATTTTCCGTAGTTACTGCAGATTTTAATATTCCATCAATAAATACTTTTCCCTTCAGGGAAATTTACAGGAATGATTTTATGATAATTTTGATTGTTTTAAATTGATTTTATTTTATTTCATGATCTTAATTATGATTTATTAATAGGTTTTGTAACTTTGTCGGCGTCTAGGAAGTTTACCGATCAAATTCATTATAAACTTTCATTGACATTGATTTAAGTATTAACTGACTATGACCACAAGTGCATAAATTTTAATATTTTCTTGATATGGTTATAAATTAGAAGTAAAATCTTCGCCATGAATATCAGCACATTAATTAGTAAACAATATATAATTTTATTTAAACATGTATAAAGATTTTTATGTTATCATTTCACTATTTTATTACACAAGATATTGCAAAAGCATTACACTTTTCACAATTTTTTTTATCTACACTGTCTTGTATAGAACGATGAATTTAACACAAGATATTTTATTTTTTAACAACTGTTATTTAACCACTTTGAAGTCTTATTTTAATATTGAATCACTTAAAAAAGAAGCTGTATATCTGTCACTGGTTTTGAAAATTATTTAGAGAGCTTTTAAAGAAATAAAATCTCTGATAGAAATGAGATTTCTTCTCTAATTTAAAAAAAAATGGAAAATTTCCTCTGCTGGTTACAGAAAAGCAAGGTTGACATCCTCGGAAATTTATCCTTACTATATTGTTCACTATAAAGTTTCGAAGAGCGTTCCTTAATAAATTTTCAGGGGAATGTAATGTGCTAGCCTGTCTTAGGGAATAATAACATTGTGCTATATTGTATTTAAGATATTTTACCAACTAAAATGAACTCTTGTTATTTTAAATTACAATACATATTATGATTTATGGTTGCAGTTAAGATAGCTGCAAAGCTCCAAAAGGAAAATTTTTTTGTCTTTTTATTCAATGTTTTTCCTTTTGATATTTTTATATCATATCATCAATTGATGATTTTCTAAGAAGCTTTTGATACAGAAAAATTAAGTCATTTCGACAAGTTCTTTAAACAAATTTTTTATGATTTATTTTAGAGTATTTTAAAATTTATTGCATTTATAAAAAAAAATATACATACCATCTTAATATTTTACGTACAATGGAAAGATAACTTACAATATTACTTAAACTATTTATTACTGTTAGGGATTTTTGTCGAATAAATCAAAATTTTTGCTATTAAGACTCATATTTTTAGTTTAGTATTTTTAATAAATTGTTAACTAATCTCAAGGTCCAAAATTTAGAATTTATTTTGTTTCAACGTTGTTCGAAATAAATATGTATGTTGAGAAAGAGTGTCTTGTTTGAAAATTCTATTTAATGTTCTTTTAATAGAAATCCTATGATATTGTACTGGTATAAATTATCTACTAATTTCAAGAATTTGTACAGTTGTTGAGAGAACTAATTTATTTGTTACAAAGAATAAATATGTGAATATTTAGAAGGCCTGTTTGTTTCTGTTGTACAAAATTAGCGATGTTCTTTTTTTTCTTTATGGGAAAAATAAAAATTCATATTTTGTACTTGTTTTTCATTTCTTAAAAAAAAATTTAAAACTAATAGTAGGACCAGAATGGAATGTCGTATTTTACAGTAAATTCAGACCGAGATAAATTTTTAAGAAGGTTTTGTTTTTAATCGATGCTGTTATCACCCACGCTAACAACACCCTTTTGCCATCTAGTGTGCAAATTTTTAATGCCGGATCGATAAAAATTTATTGGTTTTCAAGAAAAATCTCTGGAGGTGGTATTTTGGACACAATCTAAATTTTCACTTTTTTTTTATCACTTAGAAAACATTGTAGCGATCAAAATAAATTAAAATCTAAAATCGGGCGAGTATAGTGCGTGAAATAATGCTTCCCACACCACTTTATTAATATTTTCCAGGGTGGTCTTCCTGATCAACATTAATTGAAAAGATGAGATTACCAGATTCGAATTTTAAAAAAACCACTTAAGCATTTACGGATGTCTAATGCTCTTGGATAAACACCGCAAATAATTTTGGGAGAAACTTCTGCATTATTACTTGATTAAAAACTCCGTTCACTTCAAAAATATACAAATTGGAAAGTCGACAAGTTTCAAAAAAGGCGCCTTCTTTTTCAAGACTTGCCAGAAGTGAGAGGAAGAAAAAGTGATTTAAAAAGTAATACGTAAAATTGTCTAAGAAAAATGGAAAAAGAAAGGTTAGAAACAAAACTATAAAAACCATAGTAACCGAAAGGGGAAAAAAAAGATGTAAAGACATGCCCGTTATAAAATAATTCGAAAAATTAGCAATTGCTAGGCCATAAATTTAACTTCCACGATACCAAAATTATTTCCACCCCAGTCACATCAGCTCATCTAGATACCCTGGAAGTTTGTTTTATTCATATGAATGCTGATACCCTTCCCTTGTCAATGACAATTTCTTACAACCTCTAAATACCTCTTGGAAATTCATTTGCCCCTCTCGACCGCTGTGGTTTTTCTTGTTCCGTTTTTTGTCTGACGGATACTGTGATATTTCTTGCTTTGTTTCTCATCCTTGTTTTTCCATATTTTGACAACTGTACGTTTTATATTTCAAATATTATTTTTTTCTCATTTAGGTCTAACAAGTCTTGAAAATAAAATAGGCGGCTGTTTTTGAGCGCTTAAAACATGTCGACTGTTATTTCCAATTTGTATATTTTTGAAGAGAATGAATTTTTTAATCAATATCTTACCCCTTCAGCTTATGGGTATTATTCGATCAATATTGCATTATTATTCTTGTAGATGTCTAAAAGCCTACCATACCAAATATGTAACTTTTCTAGCATTTGGCAGGCCCCATAAATTTAAAACTAAATTAGGATCATGTCTTTGAAGTATATAATTAGATTATGGGTTGTAATAAGTACATTAACGACTACAAATCGAAATACGCAGAAACGACATTACTTTCTGGTCCTCATAAGTGTCTTTTGAATCACTCTCAGAAAAATGATACCGTGCAATTTGCAATCTTTATGAGCTTCTTAGTACTTGAATCAGGTTATCAAGCAATTAGGTTTCAGAAATACGATAATATAGAGATTTCGCAATATGTTAAGGTTTCCTATTTTAACTTCGCTGCGCATTTGTAAAAATTTCCTAACAAATCGATAAGGTAGGAAACAAACTTAACGTTACACGAACTCTATGCAGAATTTCTCAAATATGGCTATCAATATAGCATCTTATTAATGTTGAAGCAAATTTAAACAATATTATGATTTCACTTTTTATTAAGGATGGAAGGGACTGATGTTTTTTTGCTTTGTTCCCTGAACAAGTTGTCGTTTTTTTCCAAATGTGTAGAAATAAAAAAATGCTTACAAAAATTCTTTGATTCATTTAATAACCCGAGATATGACAAATAAACAAATAATAAAAATTGAAACTAACAATCTTTCAACCACTTACTGACTTAACTAATGGAACCGCGTTTTCGAAATTGCAGCTACTCTTATTTTAATAATCAAACATACAAATCCGTCAAAAAGAAATTTTATTCAGAAAAGATAAGATTTTATATCTGATTCCGTTACTAAATTCATTGTTATGAATAATTAGTTAGCTTACGTGAGGTCACCCTTTTGAACCCCTAAGATCGGCACTAAGTTTGAGAAAATCCAATCATTAGAACAAGAATTATTTGGTTGATTATTTTTTAGCTTTGCAGATACGTTATTTTTCAACATGCATGCATTTCCTTAAGAGTTCAATTAATTTTGCATTGCTACATAATTTTCATTGTGCATATCGACTAAATCGTGCAATTTTGTGTATATAAAGTTGAAGGACTTGCAACATGAATATAAGGTTTAAAGGTTACCTCATTTTATACAACTTCTTCAAATTTATGAATACATTTATATACAAATCATGAAATTCAATAAACAGCATAGTTATTAGAAAAAATAAATAGATTTTAGTTTTAAATTATACTTAATTTTAAAAGCAAATAAATATTTATTTTTCTAAGTTTTGAAATTTATCTTCGTTACTCGGGGAGACTAATCAAGTTGCATAATCATGCTGTGTAATAAAATTATTTTAACTATTGTAAGTATTACTTTTACAATAAGTAATAACTAAATGCGCATAAATTTGCCATCCGATTGTTTTCAAAATGTCGAACAGTTTTTACTATCTAAATTGCTTAAGAATGATGAACTACAATATTTAATAGCAAAGCGATCTGAAAGGAACTGGGAAAGCAGTTTGGATATTAGCGAGCAGAGAGCGGCTGTTTCCTAATTATTAAATAATCTCTTGCTAAGAAACAATTAATGAGTTTTTATAGAAATCAAAATTTAAATATGCATTTAAAAAAAATTGTGCATTGTGGGGATTGTTGAGTGGTAGCGAGCAGGGGAAGAACACTAATAATATAATGTTTTTTTTTCAACCCTACGTCTCTAAACTTAAATCCGTGTTACTCTGTTGTTAACCAGTCGAGTATATGAATTAAAAGCATGCTTATTTTAAGTCTCTTTTATTTATGTCAAGCAAATTAGGAGGGTGAAAGTGAAATTGTTTTAAATAAGTAATTTAAATTATAAATTCTTAATGAATGTGTTAGTCATATTAAATTTTGAATAAATTTCTTAATTAAATTATAAATTCCTAATAAATTTGTGAATCATAATTTATTTTTAAATTGTTTTTAAGTAATTAACTAAAATATAAATTCTTAATAAATTTATTAATTCAATTAAAAATTCTTAATAAATTTGTTAATTAAAGTATGCATTCTTAATAGCTTTGTTAATTAAAAGACAAATTCTTCGTAATTTTAATTAAATAATCCAGTAAGTTAATTATAAATTCTTAGTAAATTTGTTAAGTAAATTGTAAATCCTCAATATTTGTTTATTATATATTAAATTCGAATTAAAAAATTAAGCAAATTAATTATAAATTCTTAGCAAATGCGTTAATTATATTATAAATCCTTAAAAAAAATTTAAAATTAAGTTATACATTCTTAATAAATTTGTTAATTAAATTATTAATTCTTTGTAAAGTTGTTGTTTAAATTCTTAATAACCTTGTTAACTAAATTACAAATTCTAATTCAATGATTAAATTCTTAAATTTGGTTAAAATTAGTAAAATGTCACGGTAACATCTCGACTTCGCAACACCAGCACAAGTCAACGAATGTTTATGGCATCTGAGGTTAAAAAGCTCTTACACAGACTCCTAATTTAAAGCAAATTACAATAAACACTCGTAGAATAACAAATAAAAAAAAAACTTTTTTCCTTTTATATCGCGCATTTACCTCAACTGCTTCCGAAAATTATTAATTTATTTCTCCATAGTGATTTAGTATATCATCGTTTTCTATTTATTTTTCGGTTTAGTATATCATCTCGACATCAATTTATACCATATTTCAACTGTTTTTTGTCCCTTCTTTGCCCTAAATGATGCATACATTTATTTTACCATCTGTTTTCAATAATTTCTCATTAAGTAGTTACCGAGTTCAGCTACGGCGTAAGATAAGTCATTGTCCGTTCTTGGTAAACAATTCAACAAACAAGTTTTGGGGAATGTCGAGAATTCTTACAATAGCATATATAAAATGAAAATAATGCGCCTTCTTCTTAAAATAATAAAACAAGAAGTTAAATTTCTGCATTAGATATTTTCATAGAATAATAAAAATCTTTATCTTTCTTAGTAGATGGGAGTAACTCACGAATCGTTAATTTTGTATTCAAATGATTTGAATTTTCTTAAAAGTATTAGTAAACCAGTTTATCTAATTTATACGCATTGTAGGGTGTATATTCAATAATTTTCTATAAAGATGCAACGTATATTTTATAGACTTTTAATGCTTTTTAGCTGCCATATTAATATGGAAAATGAATTCTTAGGAATAAAGAATATTTAAAAGATTTTTTGTTTATAATCTGTTTTTCTATATTACATTAAAAGATAACTAATCGTCTGGTATATTCTTATTGAACAGAAAAATTGCTTCTTAAAGGTGTCCAATATACAAAGGATATAGAAATTTCTTTCGCTGTCTACAAATTAAAATTAAGAAAATTTATAACGGTATTTTCCTTTAAATCATTCATTTATCTCGTTTTAAAGGTATATAATGTTTACCGGCAGTATTTATTATACCTTCTTAATATTATTTTTTAACATTGATTGTTTTCCTAAATTAAATTTGTTGTTCCTTTCTTATAATATCAACGATATTATATGACGGCATTCAGCTATATTTAATGATAAAAATATTTATTAACAAAGCATTAAAATTATTAAAAGGTAAGTAAGTTATATTTATTCATAAAAAAAATTTTATGCGAAACTATTTTCAATTCCCTTACATGCAATGAAAATAATGAGCACAAAACATCCGTTTAAAATTCCAAAGCAAGCCTCAGAATTAATTTATAGCACTAAATAATTTTTTAGACGAAAAATATTTATACAAAAATAAAATATAAAACAAAATATAAAATTTAAACAAAAAATTTTTTGTATGAATTTACAGTAGAGATGTCCAAGTCAGAGGCTGAACTGTCTCACTTGAGTAAAATCAATCAATTAATTGTAGTTTGCATCATTCTTATTAGACGATTCATATTCTCATCCCAATAGAAAAGTATTCCTGTTAGTTGCTATCCGAAACTGATTGATCATTGATGAATTTCCAGTGGTGAAATGACGTCAGTTTAGACCTCACTATGGTAACTGAGCAAAATTATTAAATTTAATTTATAAGAGAGTAAAAATTTAAATCTGTGTAAATACAACAAAAAATTTTGGAATCTTTTAGTTAAATAAATTTTATTTTTCAAGTAACTATCTGTTTATCGTAAAGGGAAGAAAAAAAGGTTTGATTGCAAAAGAATCATGGAAATTGTGAGCAAAGTTGGCAAGCGGCCTTTCAGCTTATAATTTTTTTTTTTTAAATAAATATGAAGCAAAAATTTTATTACAGAATTTTATTGAAATTTAATCAATAAATTAATTATTAAATAAAGCTTCACAAAAACCGTTACGGAAAATTTTCAAAACCCGTTTTTGGAAGTTTAAAACAAGTATTTTTAATGCTAGATTGACAATTATTATTACGCTGTGGAATTCAAATAATGTATTTTTAAAGTTAGAATTGGTTATAATTACGTAGTATTAGTATAGTAGCCTTACGTAGTATCAAAACATATAACATAACGGAAGGAACTTAGTAACTTCCGCGACTTAATGACATCAAAATTTCAGAAATGATTACCGATTAATAGGTTTGCTTTTAACTAAACATATTGGTATTCGTTTAATTTAAATAATTATCATTCATAATAATATTTTTAGGTATATATTTTTGGGGGGTAACATACATGTCTGACTTATTATGTGTTTTTCAGAGCATCGATATACTCTTAAAAAATTTGAAAATAGACACTAGCATAAGACTGATTAATTTTGATAATCAATTTTCACACTTAATTATATTGCTTTTCTATCACTGTAAATGCAAAATATTAGTGAACAACAGCTGCCACAAAGCGGTTATCATTCAGTTTACCCACGTAATTGACGTACCAACTACGTGCTGTTCATTTTTTCATTGTAATCCATGCTTTCATATGGAAAGAAACAGGGACATTCTACCTAAGAATATATCGGTGACTCCTCAATATTCTTTGGTACTAACAAACTGCAATGTCCGAGAAACCTATCATTATGGTAGTGGAAGTTTGGTGACTTTAACACATCATTTTGTATGGCCAAATACTTTAAAAGAAATGAATGAAGTGAAATACAAAGGAGAGTCTCGTTTTTCAAATGGTGTAGTCAGCCCTGATTTAATTTTAATGAAGCCACAACGAGCAGCAATATAGAGATCATATGGTATACGATTTTTTGGAAACTAAATACATTCGCCGGATAGGTTGGCCAGTATGCTCTCCAGACACCTACATTATAGAATATGTCTAGGCTCTGCTGTGGGAAGAGAAATCTTAATCACCACAGAATATCTTAAACTGATATTCTTCAGGAGATAGAACGCTCGCCTCCCAATGAGGTGTTCCAGGTTCGAATCCCAGCCATGACTGGTTGATACGAATTCTGCTCCCTGCACAATGCTGTCGTAAAATAGCCTCAGTGGAAGATGGATCATGGGTTGGAATTCCCTTGTCGTAAGGCTAACGATATGAGGCTTCGTGAATTTCCTCTCCTTGTAACGCAAATGCGGGTTAGTTCCATCAAAAAGTCCTCCACGAAGGCAAGTTTCTCCCAAACAGCTCCCTTGTCTTCTGGATTCGGTTTAAAATTTACAAGACTACGGAGTTGAACATTGATAGTAGTAAACTCAAAATTGGGTCAGCTGTTCAACGACGTTAATGAAAATGAAATATAAGACTTCCTGTATGAAATCTTGGTGTATATATACACCGAAGAGCCATTACATTATGACCAATCTGCTAATAACATGTGGGACCACCTTTAGCCCTCAAAACTGCTAGCACCCGCCGTGGCATTGATTCCACAAGGTGCTGATAGGTAGTCTGAGGTATCTGGTACCAAGCGCTCACCAACTGGTCCTGCAATTCCCTCACATTGCGAGGGGGTAGCGTGGCAGCACGAATTTGGTTTTCCAAGTAGGACCACAAATGCTCTATTGGATTAAGGTCAGGTGAATTTGGGGGCCAAGACATGACTTGAAAGTCACTGGAATGTTCCTCGACGATTCAACCCTTATGACATGGTGCATTATCCTGTTTGTAAACACCATTCCCCGCAGGAAAAACTGTTGCCCTGAATGGGTGAACCTGGTCTGCAACTATGTTCAAGTAGCTTACAGACGTCAGAGATTGTTCTATGAGGATTATGGGTCCTGATGCACCCCATGAAAACATTGTTCCTGGGCGGAGAAACCGTGAAAGCCTGGGCGAGCCCATTGTTATAGATGGAGGGTGGTCATAATGTAATGGCTCTTCGGTGTATATACTATAATATATACGGTGTATAATATCTATAAGAGGGTACCCTCTATATTAGCCACTTTTTTTTCGATCCTAAAATTACAGTTTCATACCTTCCAACTCCGATGAGTGTGTATTATAATCATCTAATGGTTTTTCCTTATTTAAAAAAAGAATTTCGTATTCCTCGTATATATTTAAATCAAATCTCATTAATATCTGTTAATTTGTTTTGGAATTATTTAATTTTTAACATTAATTTTCTTTCAATAAAATTTATTCCTTTCGATGAATTTTGTTAATTTTGAAACATTTTCGTTTCAGTTCCCTTTATATCAATTATTACTTCATATATATTTTTGCGGTTGATCTATAATCAGTATATTGAACTCTTCATTCGAATAAAAATCTCGTTTCTGAATAAAGCAATGAAGACAAAATCGTTAAATCATGAATTTTTTCTATAACAACTGTTGAAACAAGCAAATTAGGTTTTATGTTTTCCATAAAAAAAGTATTGTAGCTATAGCAATAAAACTAAATAAGCTGTAATTGAAAGAGAGATAAAAGGATATTAATTTATCACCAGGTATAATCACGTAAAATAAACACGATTATTGCGCAAAAATAAAAACATTTAAATAAGGATGACAATAAAGCATTGCTATTTTCAACCCAAATTGCTATTATGTGTTATGGCCTTAACAATCTCCCTTTTTCTTGAATATCTTTAACACAAAAGCTACATAAACAAGTATTTAAATACATTTTAAGATGTTCATAATGATGGGAATCCATGAAAGCAAATCGTTAACACGCAAACCTAAATTGCTTTCGCTTTTTTGAAAATCCACTCCTTTTTGCTCGATTCCAGTGGTTGATGAACTTTACGATGGGTTTTTTCGGTTGATAGAAAAAAAAATTGTTTTCCCTCCTTTAACGAGGAAAATATTCTACGAACAATTTGACCTAAGAGAATGTTCTAATGATTTTTCGAGGGTTAAGGTTGAGGTCATACGTCTACTGAAAATGGAATACTTTATTCAGAATTGTCGACTGGTAGAGAAAAAAAATCGTTACAGCAAAGGTAAATTAGGGACATACATTTTTTAATGGTGCTAATTTAAGAACAAATGAAAATGACCATAAATAACTTTGTTTTCTATCAGAAATAAATCCCCTAGAAATATCCATTTTTTTAGGTAAAAAGTTTTATTCTAAAAAGAGGACAAAACATTAACTTTGTAAAGGTCATACGGTCAAAAAATATGCACAGTAAAATGGTGCCATAATTTATTAAATTATAGTTGATACTATGCCTACTTATAGAAATCAATGTTTTAGGACAAATGTGATTAATCAGTATAATGCATTCTCATTTATGTCTAAGTATATAAATACATGTGATAGCAAAAAATATACATAGTAAAATGGTGACCTAATTTATAAAATTATAGTTGAAACCATGCCTACTTAGGAATCAATGTTTCAGAATAAATGCGATTAATCGATATAATGCATTCTCATTTATGTTCAAATATACAAATATATGTGATAGCATTTTTTAAAGCATGTTTCAACAATAAAAAGCTAACAGTTTTTTGGTTAACTAGGTATATACATGCCTGATCGCCAACCTCAATCCTTTGATAACTGAGCTCACTTGCTGAACTTGATCACTGAGCTAGCTTATTTCCTCTTAATCCTATTCAATACTCCCAATTACATTTGTTCCATCCCTACTCGCTCGTTTGCCAATCCTCGGAACTACTTTCGTAGTTCTCTTCGGCGTGCTTCGTTCTCTCATTTCTCTTATCTGACACACAGTGGAACAGATTACCGATAAAGTAGGAAAAATTTAGATACTGAGGTGAATTGATATTTTCTACTAGAGCGAAAATTTAAAACTTCAAGCATTGAAAATCATTAAAAATTTAACTATCAATATTAGCTTATGTGGTTTGGGTTTTATATTTAAAAAACCTCTGAGCTGTATACTTAAAAAAGCAATAATTTTTCCAAACGCAGATGTGCTTCGCGCTTTACAATCATCGGATAGAAAAAACAGTATGCGTAGAAGAATTTTAAAATTATTTCTATGTTAATTTGCCTAAAAATTCCATCAAGCCCCCAAGTTGTAAAGAATCTTCTTTTTTATGTTAACAAACGCAAAGTTGGAGAAATGTGAGCTCTTCTTTAATTCCCGACAAACCAAGACGTGATGCAGTTGCGGCCTTCCGCTTATATACAGGCCACGATTGTCTTTCTGCTCACTTATAATACCGCATAGGTCTTTCCACCGCGCCGTTTTGTCCACTTGGTAAATCTGGAGAGAAATTGGGCAGGGACCACCTGCTTCTATGTGGGGCCCTTCATGGACACACTGAGTCCTCAAGATATTGGGAAGCAAGAGAACTTTTAAGGGAATGACTTCTGTCTTTTTTCTTTGTTATCCTACGTACATTTGTATTTGTTCTTTATTTCATCTTTCTACTTGTACCTTTTTGCCTTTGCCATTGGAAATAAAAAAAATAAAAAAATTTTAACAAACGCATATTGTTTGGCCATGTTATTTCCTAGAATACGATAAAAATGAAATAAAAATTGTTTTAGCTTTTAGGGATAAAATAAGTTTCTTTGAAAAAAAAGTTCAAAACTACTAATGAATTTTATATAAAATAGCAAGATTTTTTAAGACGTAATAAAAGATGGCTTTTTGGGATTTTTTTTTTTCAGACGTAATAAAAGATAGCTGCAAAGAATTATAATTTTACAGCTATTATTTTTTTTCTTTGCCTATAAAAATCTGAAAACCTGCAAAGCTGCAATTTACTGCAAAGCTTGAAACAAAGCAAAAAGTAGTGCTCATCTAACAATGTAAGGTATGCTACTGCAAAGAAATTGCTATTTTCCTGCTAATAGTTTTAACTAAACTAAATTACATAGCTTTAATGAAAGTGAGAAGCTTGAACGGTGATTTCGGAGGTAGTAATTTTTCTTTTTCTTTCTATTCTATTCTATTCAATTCATTCATTTAGAAACTAAACATACAATGCAAAGATTTAAAATACATGATCCTCCGAAATTTCAAATTCTTAATACTTTTGATTTAAAAATAACGATAACGAAAACGGAGGTGCGTTAATAAACAGTAATACATGCTGAAATTTAAAAAATAATAATAATTAATAAAAAAATAAAATTAAAATATCACAATTTTAGTATTTTTAAAAAATATAAATGGAGCAATTTCCTTTTAATCACATAAATTCTCTATCATATAAGTTAATTAAAAAACAATAAAGCAATTAATTTAATTATATAAAGTATTAAACACTGTTCCCAGGTTACATTCACCTCTTTTCTACATATGCGTTACTATAGAATGTTCTGCGTCTTTCTATTATAGCCATTTTAAAACATGAATTTCAATTTATATTTCTTCAGTCACTACCACAAATTAATAAAAAAACATGACAATCAGCTTAAGAAAAAAATCCATGGTGATTTTCCCCTTAATATTTTTTCACCATGTCGATCTAATTCTTAAAAATATAGAAACCAATTTAGAGAAAAATCCATAATATTTTTTCCCTTGATTTCTCTCAATAGGTATATAATCACATCCATGTAAAAACAGGGAAATTATTAACTTTAGGGAAAATCCAGAGTAATTTTCCCTTTCATGTTTTAAATTATAGTATTACAAAAACACAAAAATAAATTTAGAAAAAAATCTATGATGACTTTGCCCTTAAATTCTCTCTCAATATGTACGTTGTCGGATTACTGTAAAAATACTAAAAATCAATTTAGAGAAAAAAATCTCAGTGGTTCTCCCCTACTCTTTGAATTTTTGAAGCACTAAGTTTTTCATGTTGGTACTTAAAATCTTTTTAAATCGCCATACGAACTAATCGAAAGTAATGTTTCGATCAGACGTATAAGTCCAAACATCTACTTGAATTTTTATTTTGTTTATTTATTTTTAAATCTCAACAAACAAGATGCTATGTGAGAAAAAAATAAACTACTTCTTGGCGATCGCTTTCAAATAAAGTGACCTTTCAGAGAAGAAAACTAACGACGCTAATCGAAGTAGCATCTCCATAGTATTCCAGCTCGTTAAAGATCAAGAAAACTCTCGTTATTGTAGTTCAACACTGCTTTGAGAAGAAGAAAAATAATAAAACGCTTTCGAAAGGGTACCAAACAATAAGATGAGAGATTCCATCTCAAGATTTGATATCACACTCTGTTCCTACGCTAAACCACGCACGAGAAAACGGTTTGTTCATTATTTATTTATAAACGCACAAATAATAAAAGAATCAGGTCATGGACTTTCTGAAATGAAGCAATTGGTTTTATGCCTATCTTTTTAACGCTCTTCAGAACAGTTAATTATTATAGTAAATTTTGATAAACATGATAGATTTGCTCAGTGGTTTTTAATTTCTCAGGCTTTTGAAAACGTTTTTTTTTTCAAACGTGCTTTTATGAAGGCTAGAAATTCTTATCTTCCAGAAAAGAAAGTTCTTTAAACATTACAAAAGACTTCTGTTTCTTAACGTAACAGTTAAAAGATTTAAAACTGTTCCTAAAATTCGCATAAGAGAATGCTAAGTATGCTTCATGCTAAGAATGCTTAAAACAATGCTTCAATATATAGTTAGTCAAGATGAACCCGAAATTTTATATTTCGATATATTTGGAATACTGTATTCTGACTTTTCAAAGGAGAAAGTTATTATTGAACGATACTCATCACTTAACATTTCTAAAATTTAGCAATTGGTTTTATGTGTATCTGTTAAACACTCTTCAGAAAAGTTTATAATTGTAAATTTTGATAAACTTGCTAGATTTGCTCAGTGGTTTTTAATTTATCAAGCCTTTGAAAGTGTTCTTTTTCAAACTTGCAAGGTTAGAAATTCTCATCTTGTAAGCAATAAAGTTCATTTTAAAATAGCTGTTTCTTAACGTAACAGTTATATGTTTGAAACTGATCCGAAAAATCATATCTAAGAATGTTAAGTAGCCACAATCAAAATATTGTATTTTGATGAACCTGAAATTTTATATCTTGATATATTTGGAATACTGTATTCTCATCTTGAAGAGAAAATATTGAATTTTTCCCTTTTAAAGGAGACATTATATTCACGTCTTCAAGAGGAGAAAGTTATTACTAAACGATATTCATCCCTTACCGTATGGCTGAAATCAAACGCTACCGAAAATAGCATGATTTACATGCAAAAAAAAAAAAAAGATAGTGCTAAGTAGATGAAAGAAAACGAAGCAAAAAAACATTTGATAAACTCAAATTATTATACTTACATCTTTCAGAAAGAAAATAATAAGTCATCACCTTAAAAATAAAAATAAATAAATAAAAAACACTCAAAATTAGGAATTGTTTGAAAGAAACACGCTCTTTTTATAAAATAAATAACTAACTAGGAGGCACCGCTTACCACTCACCATGGTTGCTGCTCATATTTCTTAGGTTTTTTTTTCCTTCTTTCTTAACAGTCGTAATTTTCAAAAAAAAAAAAAAAGAATAATTTTGTTTTTAAACTTCATAATTATTATAATTTCATGTACGAAAATTTTGTTCATTAGTATTCGTAATGAAATGAATGATTACTCGGATTTGAAAAATAATCAACTATACTTGAAAGAAGAAAAAAATAATTAAATTTAGGAATAGAGAACGTGTGTCACAAAAAGAAGTAAAACATGGAAAGGAATTACACTTATGAACAATATACATAACGTATAACAATAACGTATAACAATAACCTTATTGTATAACGACGGAAATTGGAAACAGTTTTTGTGTCTTTCATAATTTTTAAAAATTTAAAGGTTCACTTATTAAGATTTATATATTTGGCTACATCTAATCTTTTCCTTTTATTTTTTTTAAATTTTATTTATTATTTCCTTTTTTTTTTTTTTTGTTAACATGTTTCTAACATGTAATGTCGAGTTTATAAATTTCTCGAGAGTTAGAAATAAATTTTTCTACAACAATGAATAAAGAATCATTATTTAAACAGAGAAAAAATCAATTAAACTTTCAAACAAATTTGAATTTCGAGGGAAAAAAAACTTGCTCTAAGTTCATAAATAAAAATTGCCCTTTCAACACACTAAAATTCAACTCTGTAGTTTCATTCCAGCGGGCAGTAAAATTAGCCCAATCGGAATTTTTTAAAAGTTTAACAGTTGATAATTCTCGAAATGATAATCGTACACCATAACTTTGAAGACTTTATGAACGAAAGCATTTCCCAAGCAATAAGCAGCAATAGGACTCAAGAGGTAAAAATAGTTCAGCCGGTTCATAATCTTAAAAATATATTATTTAACATTTCTTTTTAAATCAGACACGAAAGTCCAGAAGTAAGCATTCGAGCAGAATTCTAGAATTGTTACAATCATGTGAGGTACGCGTGCTGCCACTCATTATAGCAAATCTCATATATATTTTTACATAGAAAACAAGGCTAATCCGAATGCTCAATGTCCGAAGAAGATGTAAACACAAAAGCTCATTATCTCTTTCACTACAAAGGAAGCATTGATGTTTGATATAAATACTCAGGTCGAAGAACCTAACAAAACCAATATATTTTTATTTGTCATAAGCATTACGTTGTAAACCGTTTCATGATTCCATAATGTATCTTTCGTGGTAGTAAGTAAAATGGGGTTTAAAATATTAATTATTTAGGAACTGTTAGTGATCACGGACATTTAGGCGTGGTTCCTCCAGATTAAATGATGCTAATTATAGTTAATCCGTATTGTTTGCAGTAATAGAATCAGAGTAATTGTATAATAAATTTTAAGAGGTAAAAGAAAATTAGACTACGAAATATATATATGTTTGGTATTTTTTTTTTTCATTTAAAGCCAGCAAAGCAACTACTGTTATATAGCAGTCTTTTTCAGTCTCCTTTTATACAGTGAGCTGCAAAAAAAGAAATAATTTAGAAAGCACTTCCCATAAGGTGTTCCACGGAACCCTGAAAGGGTCACAGGAGATCTGAGAATTGGGACGCTTTTTAAACCAGTATTTATCATAAGCATTACGTTGTCCAACGTTTCATGTTCCTATAATGTACGTAGTCAATTATGTGAGTAAAATAAGGTTTAAAGTATTTATATAGGAACTGTTAGTTCACTGATATTCAGGTGTGGTTCCCCCAGAATAGATTATACTAATTATTGTTAATCCGTACTATTTGCAGTATTAGAATGAAAGTAATCGTTATAATAAATTACATAGCAGTATAATAATATAGCATTTTTATAATTTTAAACAAAATCTTTTGGGTTCGCACGTGCATATATATATTCGCATTTCCAGAATTATTATTTAAAAAATGCGAAGATAAATCAAATTCTAGTTTATGACTGAGATACTTGCGTTATCAAAACTATAAATAACAACCTAAATTTTTAACACTTATATTTTTAGAAAAATCAGTTGCAGAATGAATTCTTTAGTAAGCAACTTTGAAAAATCCTAATTGCAGGCAGTTGACCTTAATCTTCACCAGTAGAAGGATTTTAAATTATATTTTACAACTTTTTATTGTTCATAGAATATGCTTGGTAGAAATTTAACTGCAGAGTGGTTATTTTTAAATCATCAGCACTTCATAAAGTGCACTTAACTTGTAAATACAAACATATGCACTAAAATTCTTGTACAAAAACTACATTTTGAAAATAGCGTAGTAGAAAATTTTTGATAGCGTGGAATTTTTTTTTAGCCACTATTGAACAGAAAAGTATTGGGAAAATAACAAAATTTGGAAAACATAAATAAAAAAACAGAGAAAAGGAAAGAAAACGTGGTGGGTGGTGTTCGTTAAAAATATAAAGCCTGAAAATCCCACCTAACAATGCCTAAGTAACCATTATGGAAATTCAATCGAAATATTATTTTTAAACATAACTTAAAAGGACTGTTTTATAAAATTTAGCATAAAACATCAAACTTACCCACCATTTTTCGCAGTTACTTGCCGCCGACTTTCTATGTAACTCAGCGTAAATGTTCATCAGAAACATTCATTATTTTCTGTTATCTAGTAATTAATTCGAATAAACATTGAATAGGACATTCTTGGCTTAGCAGTCACGCCGTTGTGCCAAAACTTAGTAGGTTGGACGTTGCAGGTTTGAATCCTATTGCAATCTTGTATGTATCATGTTTTTCTCTAAATTGTGCTATCTGTTCTTCAACCTGTCCCGCAGTGGACTGATCGTTAAGACACGGTTCCCAGCAGATCACCGAAGTCAAGCATCACTGGCTACGGTCAGTGTGCGGGTGGGTGACCACTTGGATCAGTCTGCGTAGGGACCGAGGGTGTGCGGTATTGGTCCTCGTTAAACTGTGCTACCGTAAAGTGCTCGACTTCGCGCGCAGGTCGTCGGGCTACC